>NC_053025.1:379572124-379838850 GCF_003073215.2 Triticum urartu | reverse complement strand
GTTTTTCGTGTGTTGTTTGCTTATTTTGATGAACCTATGGCTAGTAAAATAGTTTATAATCCATAGAGAAGTTGTAATACAGTAGGTATAACACCATTATAAATAAAGAATGAGTTCATTACAGTACCTTGAAGTGGTCTTTTGTTTTCTTTCGCTAACGGAGCTCACGAGTTTTCTACTTTAAGTTTTGTGTTGTGAAGTTTTCAAGTTTTGGGTAAAGATTTGATGGATTATGGAACAAGGAGTGGCAAGAGCCTAAGATTGGGGATTCCCATGGAACCCCCAAGATAATCTAAGGACACCTAAAAGCCAAAGCTTAGGGATGCCCCAGAAGGCATCCCCTTTTTCGTCTACTTCTATCGGTAACTTTACTTGGAGCTATATTTTTATTCACCACATGATATGTGTTTTGCTTGGAGCGTATTTTATGATTTGAGTCTTTGCTTATTAGTTTACCACAATCATCCTTTCTGTACACACCTTTTTAGAGAGCCATACATGATTTGGATTTTGATAGAATACTCTGTGTGCTTCACTTATATCTTTTGAGCTTTATAATTTTGCTCTAGTGCTTCACTTATATCTTTTAGAGCACGATGGTGGATTTGTTTTATAGAAACTATTGTTCTCTCATGCTTCACTTAGATTATTTTGAGAGTCTTAATAGCATGGTAATTTGTTTAAAATCCTAATATGCTTGGTATGCAAGATTAATAATAAAACTTTCTTATGAGTGTGTTGAATACTAAGAAAAGTTTGATGCTTGATGATTGTTTTGAGATATGGAGGTAATACTATCAAAGTCATGCTAGTTGAGTAGTTGTGAAATTGAGAAATACTTGTGTTGAGGTTTGCAAGTCCCGTAGCATGCACGTATGGTAAACATTATGCAACAAATTTGAAACATGAGGTGTTATTTGATTGTCTTCCTTATGAGTGGCGGTCGGGGACGAGCGATGGTCTTTTCCTACCAATCTATCCCCCTAGGAGCATGCGCGTAGTGCCGAGGTTTTTGATGACTTGTAGATTTTTGCAATAAGTATGTGAGTTCTTTATGACTAATGTTGAGTCCATGGATTATACGCACTCTCACCCTTCCACCCTTGCTAGCCTCTTCGGTATCGTGCATTGCCCTTTCTCACATTGAGAGTTGGCGCAAACTTCGCCGGTGCATCCAAACCCCGTGATATGATACACTCTTTCACACATAAACCTCCTTATATCTTCCTCAAAACAGCCACCATACCTACCTATTATGGAATTTCCATAGCCATTCCGAGATATATTGCCATGCAACTTTCCATCATTCCGTTCATCATGACACATTCATCATTGTCATATTGCTTAGCATGATCATGTAGTTGACATAGTGTTTGTGGCAAAGCCACCGTTCATAATTCTTTCATACATGTCACTCTTGGATCATTGCATATACCGGTACACCACCGGAGGCATTTACATAGAGTCATCTTTGTTCTAGGATCGAGTTGTAATCATTGAGTTGTAAATAAATAGAAGTGTGATGATCATCATTATTAGAGCATTATCCCAAGTGAGGAATAAAAAGAAAGAGAGAAAGGCCATAAAAAAAAGAGAAGGCCAAAAAAATTGAGAGAAAAAGAGAGAAGGGACAATGTTACTATCCTTTTACCACACTTGTGCTTCAAAGTAGCACCATGATCTTCATAGTAGAGAGTTTCTCATGCTATCACTTTCATATACTAGTGGGAATTTTTCATTATAAAACTTGGCTTGTATATTCCAACAATGGGCCTCCTCAAGTGCCCTAGGTCTTCGTGAGCAAGCAAGTTGGATGCACACCCACTAGTTTCTTTTGTTGAGCTTTCATACATTTATAGCTCTAGTGCATCCGTTGCATGGCAATCCCTACTCCTTGCATTAACATTAATCGGTGGGCATCTCCATAGCCCATTGATTAGCCTCGTTGATGTGAGACTTTCTCCTTTTTTGTCTTCTCCACATAACCCCCCTTCATTATATTCTATTCCACCCATAGTGCTATGTCCATGGCTCGCGCTCATATATTGCGTGAAAGTTTATAGGTTTGAGATTACTAAAGTATGAAACAATTGTTTGGCTTGTCATCGGGGTTGTGCATGATGATAGAATTCTTGTGTGACGAAAATGAAACATGACTAAACTATATGATTTTGTAGGGATGAACTTTCTTTGGCCATGTTATTTTGAGAAGACATAATTTCTTAGTTAGTATGCTTGAAGTATTATCATTTTTATGTCAATATGAACTTTTGTCTTGAATATTTCAAATCTGAATATTCATACCACAATTAAGAAAAATTACATTAAAATTATGCCAAGTAGCACTCCGCATCAAAAATTCTGTTTTTATCATTTACCCACTCAAGGACGAGCAGGAATTAAGCTTGGGGATGCTTGATATGTCTCCAACGTATCTATAATTTTTGATTGCTCCATGCTATATTATCCACTGTTTTAGACATTATTGGGCTTTATTTTCTACTTTTATATTATTTTTGGGACTAACCTATTAACCGGAGGCCCAGCCCAGAATTGCTGTTTTTTTGCCTATTTTAGGGTTTCGAAGAAAAGGAATGTCAAACGGAGTCCAAATGGAATGAAACCTTTGGAAACGTGATTTTCTCATCAGATAAGATCCAGGAGACTTGGACCCTCTATCAAGAAAGCCACGAGGTGCTCACGAGGGTAGGGCCCCCACTAGGGCGCGCCCCCTGCCTCATGGGCCCCTCGAAGCTCCACCGACGTACTTCTTCCTCCTATATATATCCACGTACCCCCAAACGATCGGAGACGGAGCAAAAAACCTAATTCCACCGCCGCAACTTTCTGTATCCATGAGATCCCATCTTGGGGCCTGTTCCGGAGCTCCACCGGAGGGGGCATCGATCACGGAGGGCTTCTACATCATCATCCAAGCCCCTCCGATGAAGTGTGAGTAGTTTACTTCAGACCTACGGGTCCATAGCTAGTAGCTAGATGGCTTCTTCTCTCTTTTTGGATCTCAATACAATGTTCTCCCCCTCTCTCGTGGATATCTATTCGATGTAATCTCCTTTTTGCAGTGTGTTTGTTGAGACCGATGAATTGTGGGTTTATGATCAAGTCTATCTATGAATAATATTTGAATCTTCTCTGAATTCTTTTATGTATGATTGGTTATCTTTGCAAGTCTCTTCGAATTATCAGTTTGGTTTGGCCTACTAGATTGGTTGTTCTTGCCATGGGAGAAGTGCTTAGCTTTGGGTTCAATCTTGCGGTGTCCTTTCCCAGTGACAGAAGGGGCAGCAAGGCACGTATTGTATTGTTGCCATCGATGATAACAAGATGGTTTTTTTATCATATTGCATGAAACTATCCCTCTACATCATGTCATCTTGCTTAAGGCGTTACTCTGTTTTTAACTTAATAATCTAGATGCATGCTGGATAGCGGTCGATGAGTGGAGTAATAATAGTAGATGCAGAATCGTTTCGGTCTACTTGTCTCGGACGTGATGCCTATATACATGATCATACCTAGATATTCTCATAACTATGCTCAATTCTGTCAATTGCTCAACAGTAATTTGTTCACCCACCGTAGAATAGTTATGCTCTTGAGAGAAGCCACTAGTGAAACCTATGGCCCCCAGGTCTCTTTCTCATCATATCAATCTCCATCACTTTACTATTGCTTTGTTTTTACTTTGCTTTTACTTTATTTACTTTGCATCTCTATACCAAAAATACCAAAAAAATATTATTTATCAT
This sequence comes from Triticum urartu, assembly GCF_003073215.2. Classification (NCBI taxonomy): domain Eukaryota; kingdom Viridiplantae; phylum Streptophyta; class Magnoliopsida; order Poales; family Poaceae; genus Triticum; species Triticum urartu. The sequence continues at coordinate 379,835,080 of NC_053025.1, read as the reverse complement.
CTCTATCAGATCTCACTTTCGTAAGTGACCGTGAAGGGATTGACAACCCCTAAGTGCGTTGGTTGCGTTGAGCTATTGTTTTTGTGTAGGTACGAGGGACTCGAGCGTAGCCTCCTACTGGATTGATACCTTGGTTTTCAAAAAACTGAGGCAAATACTTACGCTACTTTGCTGCATCATCCCTTCCTCTTCGGGGAAATCCAACGCAGTGCTCAAGAGGTAGAAATCATCATTAACATTTTCATTAGGTTCATGTTCATTGCCATATTGTGTTTCAGCATCAGACATAGAGATATCATTTGGATTATAAGGTGGTTCAGCAATAGGTTCACTAGAAGTTTGCATAGTTCTATCATTTTTCTTTTTCTTCTTTTTAGAAGAACTAGGTGCATCAATATTATTTCTCTGAGAATCTTGTTCAATTCTCTTAGGGTGGCCTTCAGGATACAAAGGTTCCTGAGTCATTCTACCAGTTCTAGTAGCCACTTTAACAACATAATCATTTTTCTTACTATTCATCTCATTGAGCAATTCCTTTTGAGCTTTAAGTACTTGTTCTACTTGAGTGGTAATGATAGAAGCATGTTTGCTAACAAGTTTAAGTTCACCTCTAATATTAGCCATATAATCACCAAGTATTTAATCATATCAGCATCTTTTTTAATTGTCTACCAAAATAAGCATTGAAGTCTTCTTGCTTAAACATAAAATTATCAAACTCATCCAAGCATTGACTAGCAATTTTAGCAGGGGGGATTTCAGCTTTATCATATCTATAGAGAGAATTTACCTTTACTACCTGTGTCGGGTTATCGAGGTCTGGAGGTTCTTCAATAAGTAAATGATCAAGATCATATGTTTCTTCGGCAGAAGGTAAATTAAGACCATGTATTTCTTCAATAGGAGGTAAATTCTTAACATCTTCAGCTTTAATACCTTTTTCTTTCATAGATTTCTTTGCCTCTTGCATATCTTCGGGATTGAGAAATAGAACACCTCTCTTCTTTGGAGTTGCTTTAGGAATATGATCATTAATTGGGGCAGCAGCTGGCTCAGGAGGTGCGCAATTATTTTCATTTGTCAACATATTATTCAATAATATTTCAGCTTTATCCAGTGTTCTTTCCCTGAAAAGAGAGCCAGCACAACTATCCAGGTAATCTCTGGAAGCATCAGTTAGTCCATTGTAAAAGATATCAAGTATTTCATTTTTCTTAAGAGGATGATCAAGCAAAGAATTAAGTAACTTGAGAAGCCTCCCCGAAGCTTGTGGGAGACTCTCTTCTTTAATTTGCACAAAGTTGTATATTTCCTTTAAAGCAGCTTGCTTCTTATGAGCAGGGAAATATTTAGTAGAGAAGTAATAGATCATATCCTGGGGACTATGCACACAACCAGGATCAAGAGAATTAAACCATATTTTAGCATCACCCTTTAATGATAACGGGAATATTTTGAGGATATAAAAGCAGCAAGATCTCTCATCATTAGTGAACAGGGTGGCTATATCATTTAATTTAGTAAGATGTGCCACAACAGTTTCAGATTCATAGCCATGAAAAGTATCATATTCAACCAAAGTAATTATATCAGGATCAACAGAGAATTCATAATCCTTATCAGTAACACAGATAGGTGAAGTAGCAAAAGCAGGGTCAGGTTTCATCCTAGCATTTAGAGATTGCTTATTCCATTTAGCTAATAACCTTTTGAGTTCATATCTATCTTTGCAAGCTAAAATAGCTAAAGAAGCTTCTTGATCAAATAAATAACCCTGAGGAATAACAAGTGATTCTTCATCATGACTTTCATCATCATAATCAGATTCAATATTTTCAATCTCTCTAGCCCTAGCAAGTCGTTCCTCGAGAAAATCACCAAGTGGCATAGTAGTATCATGCATAGAAGTAGTTTCATCATAAGTATCATGTATAGCAGAAGTAGCATCATCAATAACATGCGACATATCAGAACGAATAGCAGAAGCAGGTTTAGGTGTCGCAAGCTTACTCATAACAGAAGGTGAATCAAGTGCAGAGCTAGATGGCAGTTCCTTACCTCCCCTCGTAGTTGAGGGATAAATTGTTGTCTTAGCGTCTTTCAAATTCTTCATAGTGTCCAGCAGATATATATCCCAAGTGACTCAAAGAATAGAGCTATGCTCCCCGGCAACGGCGCCAGAAATTAGTCTTGATAACCCACAAGTATAGGGGATCACAACAGCTTTCGAGGGTAGAGTATTCAACCCAAATTTATTGATTCGACACAAGGGGAGCCAAATAATATTCTCAAGTATTAGCAGCTGTGTTTTCAATTCAACCACACCTGGAAACTTAGTATCTGCAGCAAAGTGTTTAGTAGCAAAGTAATATGATAGTGATGGTAACGGTAACAAAAGAGTAATGAAAGCAAATTAATATTTTTAGTATTATGTAGTGATTGTAACAATAGCAACGGGAAAGTAAATAAGCGTAAACCAGTATATGGAAAGCTCGTAGGCATTGGATCAGTGATGGATAATTATGCCGAATGCGGTTCATCATGTAATAGTCATAACATAGGGTGACACAGAACTAGCTCCAGTTCGTCAATGTAATATAGGCATGTATTCCGAATATAGTCATACGTGCTTATGGAAAAGAACTTGCATGACATCTTTTGTCCTACCCTCCTGTGGCAGCGAGGTCCTTACGGAAAATAAGGGATATTAAGGCCTCCTTTTAATAGAGAACCGGAACAAAGCATTAACACATAGTGAATACATGAACTCCTCAAACTACGGTCATCACCGGTAGGTATCCCGATTATTGTCACTTCGGGGTTAACGGATCATAACACATAATAGGTGACTATTGACTTGCAAGATAGGATCAAGAAAACTCATATATTGATGAAAACATAATAGGTTCAGATCTGAAATCATGGCACTCGGACCCTAGTGACAAGCATTAAGCATAGCAAAGTCATAGCAACATCAAACTCAGAACATAGTGGATACTAGGGATCAAACCCTAACAAAACTAACTCGATTACATGGTAAATCTCATCCAACCCATCACCGTCCAGCAAGCCTACGATGGAATTACTCATGCACGGCGGTGAGCATCATGAAATTGGTGATGGAGGATGGTTGATGATGACGACGGCGACGAATCCCCCTCTCCGGAGCCCCGAACGGACTCCAGATCAGCCCTCCCGAGAGGTTTTAGGGCTTGACGGCGGCTCCGTATAGTAAAACGCGATGAAATCTTCTCTCCTATTTTTTCTCCCCGAAAGAAGTTATATAGAGTTGGAGTTGGAGTCGAGAGGTCTCCAAGGGGCCCACGAGGTAGGGGGCGCGCCCTAGGGGGGGGGCGCCCCCACCCTCATGGCAAGGGTGTGGGCCCCCTGGTCTTCATCTTTGGTGAGGATTTTTTATTATTTATTGTAAGATATTCCGTGGAGTTTCAGGTCATTCCGAGAACTTTTGTTTTCTGCACATAAAACAACATCATGGCAATTTTGCTGAAAACAGTGTCAGTCCGGGTTAGTTCCATTCAAATCATACAAGTTAGAGTCCAAAACAAGGGCAAAAGTGTTTGGAAAAGTAGATACGACGGAGACATATCAACTACCTATTGATGATAGCTTTCCTAATGAACAATTAGCTGTCATAAATGCTTCTCGCACTGCTCCATGGTATGCTGACTATGCTAATTACATTGTTGCTAAATTTATACCACCTAGTTTCACATACCAGCAAAAGAATTTTTTTCTATGATTTAAGACATTACTTCTGGGATGACCCACACCTTTATAAAGAAGGAGTAGATGGTGTTATTAGACGTTGTATACTTGAGCATGAACAGGAACAGATCCTACGCAAGTGTCACTCCGAAGCTTATGGAGGACACCATGCTGGAGATAGAACTGCACATAAGGTATTGCAATCCGGTTTTTATTGGCCTACTCTCTTCAAGGATGCGCGTAAGTTTGTCTTATCTTGTGATGAATGTAAAATAATTGGTAATTAGTAGACGTCAAGAAATGCCTATGAATTATTCACTCGTTATTGAACCATTTGATGTTTGGAGCTTCGATTATATGGGACCGTTTCCTTCCTCTAATGGGTATACACATATTTTAGTTGTTGTTTATTACGTTACTAAGTGGGTAGAAGCTATTCCAACTAGTAGTGCTGATCATAACACCTCTATTAATATGCTTAAAGAAGTTATTTTTCTGAGGTTTGGAGTCCCTAGATATTTAATGACTGATGGTGGTTCACATTTTATTCATGGTGCCTTTCGTAAAATGCTTGCTAAGTATGATGTTAATCATATAATTGCATCTCCATATCACCCGCAGTCTAGTGGTCAAGTAGAATTGAGTAACAGAGAGCTCAAATTAATTTTGCAAAAGACTGTTAATAGATCTAGAAAGAATTGGTCCAAGAAACTTGATGATGCATTATGGGCTTATAGAACTACATATAAAAATCCTATGGGTATGTCTCCGTATAAAATGGTTTATGGAAAAGCATGCCACTTACCTCTCGAATATGTTGGGCCGTTAAAGAGCTCAATTATGATTTCAAACTTGCCGGTGAGAAGAGGTTATTTGACATTAGCTCACTTGATGAATGGAGAACCCATGCCTATGAGAATGCCAAACTGTTTAAAGAAAAAGTTAAAACATGGCATGACAAAAGGATACAAAAGCGCGAGTTTAATGTAGGTGATTATGTGTTTCTATTCAACTCTCGTTTAAGATTTTTTGCAGGCAAACTTCTCTCTAAATGGGAAGGTCCTTAAATTATCGAGGAGGTCTATCGTTCCGGTGCCATAAAAATCAACAACTTCGAAGGCACAAATTCGAAGGTGGTGAACGCTCAAAGAATCAAACATTATATCTCAGGTAATCCCATAAATGTTGAAACTAATATTATTGAAACCGTAACCGCAGAGGAATACATAAGAGACACTTTCCAGAATGTTTCAGACTCCGAAAAGGAATAGGTATGTGGTACGGTAAGTAAACCGACTCCAAAACAGTTCTAATGGCAATTTTTCTCCGTTTTGGAATATTTAAGAAAATAGGAAAATAAGAAGCAGTACGGAAAGGACACGAGGCTTCCACGAGGGTGGAGGGCACGCCCTACCCCCTGGGAACACCCCATGCCTTGTGGGCACCTCGTGCGCTCTCCGGACTCCGCTTTCTTGCAAGATACTTCTTATGGTCGGTAAAAATTCACATTATAATCTCCCGAAGGTTTTGACCACCGTACCACGCCAATATCCTCTGTTCTTGTTTCGAGCTGTTTTTCTGACAGATCTAGATCACCATGACGTCTCCAAGTGCCCCCAAGGACAAGTTCTTCAAGAAGGTTATCAACCCCTACCTCGCGGAAGTGCTGCAACATCCTCAAACCATTGAGATGCATGAGGGGTTGCTGCACATCCGCGATGTTGAGGGATTAAGGAGGACCGGAAGCGTGGAGACAAGGCTTGAGGCAATGGAGCAACAAGTTTTCAAGTCTCAGGAGATGGTGGAGTGTGGACTCGACTCCAATTACATAATGATCACGGAGTTCACCAACAACCACAAGCTGGACGCCAAGGACATTGGGGAGGCCATCTTCAGGCTTCATGAGAAAATCGAGCACCTCCAAGCCCAGATCTATGACCTGCAAAATCAAAACTGTGAGTATGAATATAGATTCAAGAGGATGAGTTTGGCTGCAGATTTAAGGATCCCAGAGACTCGGTCATCCTTCTATGATGGTGAGCCTATGCCTTGGAACAGGGACGACAAGCCTACATAATCAACAACTCCATCTCCTTCACCGGCAAAAGAGACATAATCACATGGGTATGGGCACTCCCCTTGGCAACTACCAAGCTTGGGGGAGTGCCCCGGTATCATATCACCATCACTTTTATCTTTACCATTTTTCTTAGTTTGACCCTTTTGATAATATCTTGATCTAGTAGAATAAAGTTTTAGTATGATCTAGTTGTGAGTTTTGCTTTATGATATTCCTATGTAATCGAGTCCGTGAGCTATATATAATAAAGATTAGTGTTGAGTCAAGGGCTTGATTATTTTGCTATGATCTTGAGGGAATAAATAAAAGATAAGAAATAAAAAGAAATAAAGAGATCATATGGATCTTATGGAGAGTGGTGACTTCACATATAAAGAGTATGATGAATAAAAGTTGTTGAGAGTTTACAAAAATTGGTCATCGTTGAAATTAATAGGAAGTAATAAAGACAAAGAGGCTTTCACATATAAATATACTATCTTGGACATCTTTTATGATTGTGAGCACTCGTTAAAGTATGATATGCTAAAGAGTTGACATTGGACAATGAAGACAACGTAATGGGTTATGTTTTCTTACATCTGAGATAAATTATATTGTCATGGATCATCCAACATGTTGAGCTTGCCTTTCCCTCTCTTGCTAGCCAATTTCTTTGCACCAAGTAGAGACACTACTTGTGCTTCCAAATATCCCTAAAACCAGTTTTGCCATGAGAGTCCATCATATCTACCTTTGGATTGAGTAAGATCCTTCAAGTAAGTTGTCATCGCTGCATGCAATAAAAAAATTTCTTTCTAAATATGTATGATCTATTAGTGTGGAGAAAATAAACTTTATACGATCTTGTGATATGGAAGCAATAAAAGCGACAGACTGCATAATAAAGGTTCATATCACAAGTGGCAATATAAAATGACGTTCTTTTGCATTAAGATTTCATGCATCCAACCATAAAAGCACATGACAACTTCTGCTTCCCTCTGCGAAGGGCCTATCTTTTATTCTTGTCTTATACTTCATGCAAAGAGTCATGGTGATATTCACCTTTCCTTTTTACATTTTACCCTTTGGCAAGCACAATGTGTTGGAAGGATCCTGATATATATGGCTAATTGGATGTGGGTTTTCATGAAATATAATTGTTGACATTACCCTTGAGGTAAAACGTTGGGAGGCAAAACTATAAGCCCCTGTCTTTCTTTGTGTCCGATTAAAACTTCATAACCATAAATATCGCGTGAGTGTTAGCAATTATGAAAGACTAAAAGATGGTTGAGTATGTGGACTTGCTGAGAAGCTCTTATATTGACTCTTTCCTATGTTATGATAAATTGCAATTGCTTCAATGACTGAAATTACAGTTTGTTAGTTTTTAATGAAGTTTCTGATTCATACTTGAGTATGTGAATGAATTGTTACTTTAGCATAAGAGATCATATGAAAATATATATATATATATATATATATGTGTGTGTGTGTGTGTGTGTGTTTCTGTTCTAAGAATGATCATGATGCCCTCATGTCCGTATTTTATTTTATCGACACCTCTATCTCTAAACATGTGGACATATTTTTCGATTTCGGCTTTCGCTTGAGGACAAGCGAGGTCTAAGCTTGGGGGAGTTGATACGTCCATTTTGCATCATCTTTTTATATCAATAATTATCGCATTATGGGCTATTATTACACATTATGTCACAATACTTATGCCTATTCTCTCTTATTTTACAAGGTTTACATGAAGAGGGGGAATGCGGACAGCTGGAATTCTGGGCTAGAAAAGGAGCAAATATTAGAGACCTATTATGCACATCTCCGAAAGTCCTAAAACTCCAGGGGAGTTATTTTCAGAATATATAAAAAATACTGAGCGAAGAAAGTACCAGAGGGGGGGGGCACCCACCATCCACGAGGGTGGGGGCGCGCCCTACCCCCTGGGTGTGCCCCTGCCTTGTGGGCCCCCTGGTGGCCCTTTGATGCCCATCTTTCTTTCGTCGAGGAAAAAATGATAAGCAAGCTTTCGGGAAGAAACTACGCCACCACGAGTCAAAACCTTGATAGAACCAATCTAGGGCTCTGGCAAAGTTGTTCTGCCAGGGAAACTTCCCTCCGGGAGGGGGAAATCATCACCATCATCATCACCAACGACCCTCTCATCGGGAGGGGGTCAATCTCCATCAACATCTTCACTAGCACCATATCATCTCAAACCCTAGTTCATCTCTTGTATCCAATCTTTGTATCCAAACCTCAGATTGGTACCTGTGGGTTGCTAGTAGTGTTGATTACTCCTTGTAGTTGATGCTAGTTGGTTTACTTGGTGGAAGATCATATGTTCAGATCCATTATGCATATTAATACCCCTCCGATTATGAACATGAATATGCTTTGTGAGTAGTTATGTTTGTTCCTGAGGACATGGGAGAAGTCTTGCTATAAGTAGTCATGTGAATTTGGTATTCGTCCGATATTTTGATGAGATGTATGTTGTCATCCCTCTAGTGGTGTCATGTGAACGTCGACTACATGACACTTCACCATTGTTTGGGCCTAGAGGGAGGCATTGGGAAGTAGTAAGTAGATGATGGGTTGCTAGAGTGACAGAAGCTTAAGCCCTAGTTTATGCGTTGCTTTGTAAGGGGCTGATTTGGATCCATATGTTTCATGCTATGGTTAGGTTTACCTTAATACTTCTGTTGTAGTTGCGGATGCTTGCAATGGGGGTTAATCATAAGTGGGATGCTTTTCCAAGTAAGGACAATACCCAAGCACTGGTCCACCCACATATCAAATTATCAAAGTACCGAACGCGAATCATATGAACGTGATGAAAACTAGCTTGCCGATAATTCCCATGTGTCCTCGGGAGTGCTTTCCTTCATATAAGAGTTTTCCCAGGCTTGTCCTTTTCTACAAAAAGGATTGGGCCATCTTGCTGCACCTTATTTACTTTTATTACTTGCTACTCGTTACAAATTACCTTATCACAAAACTATCTGTTACCGATAATTTGAGTGCTTGCAGAGAATACCTTACTGAAAACTGCTTATCATTTCCTTCTGCTCCTCATTGGGTTCGACACTCTTAATTATCGAAAAGGCTACGATAGATCCCCTACACTTGTGGGTCATCATTGGGATGAGACTCCGGACGAAAAAAAAGAAGAGGCCAAAAAAATGAGAGATGGCCCAAATAAAAAAATGAGAGAAAAAGAGAGAAGTGGCAATGTTACTATCCTTTTACCACACTTGTGCTTCAAAGTAGCACCATGATCTTCATGATAGAGAGTCTCCTATGTTGTCACTTTCATATACTAGTGGGAATTCTTAATTATAGAACTTGGCATGTATATTCCAATGACGGGCTTCCTCAAATTTCCCTAGGTCTTCGTGAGCAAGCAAGATGGATGCACAAACACTTAGTTTCTTTTTGAGCTTTCATGAACTTATAGCTCTAGTGCATCCGTTGCATGGCAATCCCTACTCACTCACATTGATATCTATTGATAGGCATCTCCATAGCTCATTGATACGCCTAGTTGATGTGAGACTATCTCCTTTTTTGTCTTCTTCACAACCACCATATTCTATTCCATAGTGCTATGTCCATGGCTCATGCTCATGTATTGCGTGAAAGTTGAAAAAGTTTGAGAACATAAAAAGTATGAAACAATTTCTTGGCTTGTCATTAGGGTTGTGCATGATTTGAATATTTTGTGTGATGAAGATGGAGCATAGCCAGACTATATGATTTTGTAGGGATAAGCTTTCTTTGGCATGTTATTTTGAGAAGACATAATTGCCTTGTTATTATGCTTGAAGTATTATTGTTTTTATGTCAATATTAAACTTTTGTTTTGAATCTTACAGATCTGAACATTCATGCCATAATAAAGAAAATTACATGGATAAATATGTTAGGTAGCATTCCACATCAAAAATTCTGTTTTTATCATTTACGTACTCGAGGACAAGCAGGAATTAAGCTTGGGGATGCTTGATACGTCTCCAACGTATCTATAATTTTTGATTGTTCCATGCTATTATATTATCTGTTTTGGATGTTTTATATGCATTAATATGCTATTTTATATTATTGTTGGGACTAACCCATTAACCTGGAGCCCAGTGCCAGTTTCGATTTTTTTCCTTGTTTTGAAGTTTCACAAAAAAGGAATACCAAACGAAGTCCAAACGGAATAAAATCTTTGCGATGATTTTTCTTGTACCAGAAGACAACCATGAGACTTCAAGATGAAGTCAGAGGAGCCACGAGGCGGCCACAAGGACGGAGGGCACGCCGAGGGGGTAGGGCGCCCCCCACCCTTGTGGGCCCCTCGTGCACCTCCTGACCTAATTCTTTCGTCTATATATTCCCATATATCCCCAAACCACCAGGGGCATCCACGAGAAGACTTCTCCACAGCCGCAACCTTCTATACCTGTGAGATCCCATCTAGGGACCTTTTCCGGCACCCTGCCGGAGGGGATTCGATCACGAAGGGCTTCTATATCAACTCTATTGCCCTTCCGATGAAGCGTGAGTAGTTTACCATAGACCTACGGGTCCATAGCTAGTAGCTAGATGTATTATTCTCTCTCTTTGATTCTCAATACCATGTTCTCCTCGATGTTCTTGGAGATTGATATGTCTCCAATGTATCTATAATTTTTGATTGCTCCATGCAATTATATATTCTGTTTTGGATGTTTAATGGGCTTATTTATACACTTTTATATTATTTTTGGAACTAACCTATTAACTGGAGGCCCAGCCCAAATTGCTATATTTCCTATTTCAGTGTTTCGCAGAAAAAGAATATCAAACGGAGTCCAAACGGAATGAGACCTTCGGCTGCGTGATTTTTGGAACAAACGTGATCCAGAGTACTTGGAGTGGAATTCAAGCAATCAACGAGGAGGCCACGAGGCAAGGGCGTGCCTACCCCCTGGGCGCACCCTCCACCCTCGTGGACCACTCGTGGCTCCACCGACCTACTTCTTCCTCCTATATATACCTACGTACCCTGGAAACATCAGAGGGAACCACGAAAACCTAATTCCACCGCCGCAACCTTCTGTACCCGTGAGATCCCATCTTGGGGCCTTTTCCGGCGCTCTGCCGAAGGGGGCATTGATCACGGAGGGCCTCTACATCAACTCCATGGCCCCTCCGATGATGTGTGGGTAGTTTACCTCAGACCTTCGGGTCCATAGTTATTAGCTAGATGGCTTCTTCTCTCTCTTTGGATCTCAATACAAAGTTCTCCTCGATTCTCTTGGAGATCTATTCGATGTAATCTTCTTTTGCGGTGTGTTTGTCGAGATCCGATGAATTGTGGATTTATGATCAAGATTATCTATGAACAATATTTGAATCTTCTCTGAATTCTTTTATGTATGATTGGTTATCTTTGCAAGTCTCTTCGAATTTTCAGTTTGGTTTGGCCTACTAGATTGATCTTTCTTGCAATGGGAGAAGTGCTTAGCTTTGGGTTCAATTTTGCGGTGCTCGATCCCAGTGATAGAAAGGGAAACGACACGTATTGTATTGTTGTCATCGAGGATAAAAAGATGGGGTTTATATCATATTGCATGAGTTTATCCCTCTACATCATGTCATCTTGCTTAAAGCGTTACTCCGTTCTTATGAACTTAATACTCTAGATGCATTGCTGGATAGCGGTCGATGTATGGAGTAATAGTAGTAGATGCAAGCAGGAGTCGGTCTACTTGTCACGAACGTGATGCCTATATACATGATCGTACCTATATATCTTATATTTACTAATTGGATGCATCATACGAGCCTCCACGTAAATCCACATCATTAAAAATATATTAAGCGTTGATCTATCTAATTAGTCTACCTTGACCCTACGATCTACGTTACTTTTGTGGTAAAAAACAGATCCAATCTACACGTAACAAAGACCAAGTCTGACCCAACCTCCACGTCTTGCTTCACCCTCATATTTAAAAAAAATCATCCATCCGATTAATATGTTGGCTATAATAGGCTGTCAGATTAACTTTTCCTCTACAACGTGATGTAAAAATAACTTTTCCTCTGCAACGCGCACGACCCATGAGCCACACCTCTGCCCGTAATCTAAAACAAGCACCCAGTCACCGCGTCCCCATTGATCCCGATCTGGGTAAACAATACTTGACCTAACTCTCCTCAATCTTCTCCCATCCATGCACCACACGTCCGCAGCTAGCAGTGACCTCCATCGCTGCCGGACCAAGAGCAGTCCAATTATGGGGGGTGGGGAAGGCCACACTCAGCAAGCCCAATCCCACACCGGCGAAGAAGGAGCAGGCGTCTAGTCCGGTGGCCGCGGTTGAGAAGGCAACGGCCAGCAAGGGGAAGCGCGACAATGAAGTGGATGCCCAGATTACCAGAAGGAATCGATGAGCTTCTCAAATTTCTGCTGGGATTCACAGCCACCTACTGTCCCGTGTGTCTACTGTCGCCTCTCCTTCCTAGGAGGCTGTTTGCTTGCATCAACTGTACGCATACATATCTCTCACATCTACAATTTTCTACATGGCCTCCCACCAAGTACGTGCTTCTCCCTGCCTTTTTCTCTTCCCCGCCTTGCTCATGAGTTCTTTGTCAGATTAAGTAAACATTGGTTTTGAAGGATTTACTATCCTATTATGTTTCCATCAGATCTTTATATGGTTGCTGCACGAACTATAGCCCCGGATTTTTTGAGCGGGTTTTGATGATATTTTCCATATTTTAATCTTCTCAGCAATGGTGTCAACGGGCTCAATTTCAGCCTTATACTTGATAGTGTGAATAGCAGATTTTGCATCGATCAAGCAAGGGGTCATTACCAGTTTACCACCGACCTTACTTCAATATTACTGATTGCATGACACAACCTATTGCCTGGAAAGAAGTAGCTAGATCTACTTAAAATCTAACCCAATAAAAGGTTTATACTGATATGTAGGCTGTTGGCTGTTACTGTAGACATGTGGATGCTTTTTTGACATGTACTGTTCTTGCTTCTGTAGTCTCTGGACACACCTTATTATTTTGACTTTTAGACATCACACAAAATTGTTGCTAAAATCAGCGATGGAGGTTCCATCATTGATTACTTTGCTGCATACGAATTAAAAGAAGTTATTTTGTTTCTCATCTGTCCCAGGTAAGTGTCGGACGAGCAGAGCAGCTTAGGATAAAACTAAATTGCCTGATTGGATCATGATGACTTACATGATCACATCACACACTATATGGATAAAATGAGCATCGAGTGGTCAGGGTCAGAGTAGCGGCGCTGGTCAAATTAGGCGCTTGAGCAGCTTGGCGAGCTCCATGTTAATTTATCTCTTTCTTTTCCTGTGAAAAAAATCTTCAACATGAAGCAATCGTTCTCTATGGAATCTCCGCTGCCTCTCTCTCTGTTCCCTGGAAGAAATCCATTGATCTCCAACAAAGTGAAGCAAACAAGTCGGGCATGGATTCCGATGCTCTCAAACTTAATCTGAACCAAGGAGGTGAGTTGACAGATCCACTATGCTCACGAAGCTCTTCTCACATTTTTTGAATATTTTCTCATGACGGTCTATACTTGAATTGGTCGCCTTCCGTTGATGTGGACCTAAATATTTCTATCATGCCGTCTAATATTGTTGTGCTCTCCAAGGATTCAACTCGATCGGAATCTTTTCACATACGATCTTCAGTGGACAAGAGATTGTGTGTCGTGGAGTAGACTGATCGAGAATTCTTCAGGTTAATGATCTTTCTCATGGGGAGAGGTAGAGACCATGTAGTAGTACATACACTGAGATAGGATTCTTGGGCTTTTAATCGATTATTACTTTTCCTGAATTAAGGAAAAATTTGGCGAATGATTAGATTGGTTGATAATTTAGCCAACAGAAGGTGGTTCTGAACGTGTTGGTTAATTGATAGTTTGATGCTATTGTTTGATCTGTTTCCATCCATGACGGTTCTAAAATCTGAATGTGTTGGATTTTTCGTAGTTCGATGCTAATGTTTGATGCGTTCCCGTCCATGATGATTCTAAATATGCACGTGTTGGTTGATTGATATCTTGATGATATCGTTTAATGTGTTTCCATCTCTGATGGTTTTAACATGTGCATATTAGGATCACCTGCATCGGAAGTTGCTGTTGTGGCCGATGACTGTTCAGATGGAAGCGCATAAAGAATCATATTGACGTAAGATATGAAGAATATGATGTACATGGAAGGGAGAAAGTAGTGAAGTAAAACGATCTTGGTTTCCAGTGGTAAATGGTGAAAGCACATTTACTTTCAGCAAGAGGTGGATCCAGAAGATAATAGCAGCGTAGGGACTATGACATGGTCCGTAAAGCGGTTGTTGGGACATATATTTGTACAATATACAGGCAATACGCAACTAGCAGTTAACATGAGATTGAAAAAAGAGTTCATTGGAGACGTTCAATTCAGGTTTGAATCAGTTTCCTCCGTCCTGTTTAATAGGCCTGATAAGTCAAGATTGTTTTTACATGCATTATGTTTTATAACGCACAAAATAGGAATTTACCAGCACAGCAGTACATGTATATGCATGAATAGAAGTTGTGGCATAGAAGTATATATGTGTTGGCTCCTCTACAGGGGCACATACTACGTAACGGGGTACAAGTTTGTCGTAGTGTGCAAGAGCATATTGAGGCAAATTCATCCCAGGCCAAGCTTCATCATGACGCTGGCCTTTCTCTGGATGCGTTTCGAGCATGAGCTGATCTTTGATCAGTTTCAATGCTATGACAAACCCATAATCAACACGAAACTTTCACTTTACCATTTTCAATACTATTTTTTATCATTAATTTGTACGAAAATCCAAACAGTAGATTGTCCAACTGTAAGGCGGGCAACTTTTGATTAAAACAAATTTGGAAACAATTTCCACAACAAATTAGTTATCAAAGATAGGCGTACACTTTCTAAAAATTTCAACCTACCAGGTCAGCATGAGCCCTGTATGTACTATTTTGATCATTAATTTTTGTAAGAATATTCAAACACTAGATTGTCGAACATTTGTAAGCGGGACAGCTTTCGAGGAAAACAATTTCCACAACTAATATTAGGGACAGATATACCCCTTCTAGGATTTCCACTTTAATTACCAAGTCAGCTTGAGCCTTCTATGTTTTTCCATACTATTTTGATCATTACTTTCTGTATGAATTTCAAACACTATACTGTAAAACGTTTGTAATACGGGCAACTTCTGAAGAAAACAAATCTACATGATCATACCTAGATATTCTCATAACTATGCTCAATTCTGTCAATTGCTCAACAGTAATTTGTTCACCCACCGTAGAATAGTTATGCTCTTGAGAGAAGCCACTAGTGAAACCTATGGCCCCCGGATCTATTCTCCATCATACAAGTTTCCAATCTATTTTATTTTGCAATCTTTACTTTCAATCTATATCATAAAAATACCAAAAATATTTATTTTATTATTATTATATCTATCATATCTCACTCCTGCAAAGGCCGTGAAGGGATTAACAACCCCTTTATCGCATTGGTTGCGAGGTTCTTATTTGTTTGTGTAGTTACGAGGTGACTCGCGCGTGGTCTCCTACTGGATTGATACCTTGGTTCTCAAAAACTGAGGGAAATACTTACGCTGCTTTGCTGCATCACCCTTTCCTCTTCAAGGGAAAACCAACGCATGCTCACGAGGTAGTAGAGATCTATTCGATGTAATACTTTTTTGCGGTGTGTTTCCGAGATCCGATGAATTGAATTTATGATCAGCTTATCTATGAATATTATTTGAATCTTCTCTGAATTCTTTTATGCATGATTTGATATCTATGTAATTCTCTTCGAACTATCGGTTTGGTTTGGCCAACTACATTGGTTTTTCTTGCAATGGGAGAAGTGCTTAGCTCCGGGTTCAATCTTGCGGTGTCCTTTCCCAGTGACAGTAGGGGCAGCAAGGCACGTATTGTATTGTTTCCACCGAGGATAAAAAGATGGGGTTCTCATCATATTGCTCGAGTTAATTCATCTACATCATGCCATCTTACTTAATGTGTTACTCCATTCTTTATGAACTTAATAGTCTAGATGCATGCTGGATAGCGGTCGATGTGTGGAGTAATAGTAGTAGATGCATAACCGTTTCGGTCTACTTGACACGGACATGATGCCTATATTCATGATCATTGCCTCAGATATCGTCATAACTTTGCGCTTTTCTATCAATTGCTCGATAGTAATTTGTTCACCCATCATATTATTTACTATCTTGAGAGAAGCCTCTAGTGAAACCTATGGCCCCCGGGTTTAGTTTCCATCATATAAGTTTTCGATCTACTATTTTCCATCATATTAGTTTCTGATCTACTATTTTGCAATATTTTACTTTTCGATCTATAAACCAAAAGTGCCAAAAATATTTACTTTATAGTTTATCTATCTCTATCAGATCTCACTTTTGCAAGTAACCGTGAAGGGATTGACAACCCCTTTATCACGTTGGGTGCAAGTTGTTCGATTGGTTGTGTAGGTATTCAATGATTTATGCGTTGTCTCCTACTGGATTGATACCTTGGTTCTCAAACTCATGGAAATACTTATCTCTACTTTGCTGCATGACCCTTTCCTCTTCAAGGGAAAAACCAACACAGGCTCAAGAAGTAGCATCAAACCAAGTAAGGATATCCTTCAACTTTGCTAACTTCATCTGGTCGCCGCCGGCGATCTGCCCGATTCGCTGCTGCATCCTCTCCATAGATGTCCTTCTGAGAGGTTCGGTGCTAGCTTTGGAAGATGGGAGGAGAGATGGTGGTCTTGGAATGGATAAGAGGAGATGCGATACAGTGGTTTTGCAATGGAGAAGATGGAGAGGAGAGGGGTGGTTTTGCAATGGACAAGAGGGAGAGGCGAGACTGTGGTTTTGGAATGGAGATTATGGAGAGGAGAGGAGGTGGTTTTGCAATGGAGAAGAGGGAGAGGAGCGTGCGGCTGCGATTTAGGATTAGACGAGAGGGCCGGTGATAACCCACAAGTATAGGGGATCGCAACAGTTTTCGAGGGTAGAGTATTCACCCCAAATTTATAGATTCAACACAAGGATAGCCGAAGAATATTTGCAAGTATTAGTAGTTGAGTTGTCAATTCAACCACACCTAGAGATTAATTATCTGCAGCAAAGTGATCAGTATCACAGTAATATGACAGATTTGATAGCAATAGTAGCAACAACAGTAATGGTAACAGTGATAGCAATAGTTTTGTAGCAGTGACAATAGTAACAACAGAAGTTTAGCAAGATCAATATGTAGGAAAATCGTAGGCATTGGATCATTCATTTCTTGGATGAAATTCGTCATATAACAGTCATAACCTAGGGCGATGCGGCACTAGCTCCAGATCATAAATATAATGTAGGTATGTATTCCGTAAGTAGTCAAACGTGCTTATGGAAAGTACTTGTATGACATCTTTTGTCCTACCCTGCTATGACAGCGGGTCCTATTGGAAACTAAGGGATATTAAGGCCTCCTTTTAATAGATAACCGGAACAAAGCATTAACACGTGGTGAATACATGAAATCCTGAAACTACGATCATCAACGGGAAGTGATACGTCTCCAACGTATATACTTTTCCTAATGCTTTTCCTCTTGTTTTGGACTCAAATTTGCATGATTTGAATGAAACTAACCCCGGACTGATGCTATTTTCAGCAGAACTACCATGGTGTTGTTTTTGTGCAGAAATAAAAGTTCTCGGAATGGAACGAAACTTTGCGAGGATTTTCATATCAATAATAAGAATTTCTGGAGCCAAGACCTGCCAGAGAGGGGCACCTGGGTGGGCACAACCCACCAGGGCGCGCCCCCTCTCCTAGCGCGCCCAGGTAGGTTGTCCCCACCCGGTGGCCCCGCAGACCCTGATTCCAATGCTATAAAACCCTATTTTTGGAGAAAAAATCAGGGAAAAAGAATTATCGCGATCCACGAGACGGAGCTGCCGCCAAGCCCTGTTCTTCCTCGGGAGGGCAGATCTGGAGTCCGTTTGGGGCTCCAGAGAGGGGGATCTTCGTTCTTCGTCATCACCAACCCTTCTCCATCGCCAATTCCATGATGCTCCCCACCGGGAGTGAGTAATTCCTTCGTAGACTTGCTGGTCAGTGAGGAGTTGGATGAGATTCATCATGTAATCGATTAGTTTTGTTAGAGCTTGATCCCTAGTATCCACTATGTTCTGAGATTGATGTTGCTATGACTTTGCCATGCTTAATGCTTGTCACTTTGGGCCCGGGTGCCATGATTTCAGATCTGAACCGTTTATGTTATCATCATTATATCCATGTTCTAGATCCAATCTTACAAGTTATAGTCACCTACTACGTATTATGATCCGGTAACCCCGGAGTGACAATAACCGGGACTTCTTCCGGTGATTACCGTAGTTTGAGGAGTTCATGTATTCACTATGTGTTAATGCTTTGTTTCGGTTCTCTATTAAAAGGAGGCCTTAATATCCCTTAGTTTCCAATATGGACCCGGATGCCACGGGAGGGTAGGACAAAAGGTGTCATGCAAGTTCTTTTAATAAAGCACGTATGACTATTTACGGAATACATGCCTACATTATATCGATGAACTAGAGCTAGTACCTAATAGCCCTAGGTTATAACTGTCACATGATGAATATCATCCAATAAGTCACCGATCCAATGCCTACGAATTTATCTTATATTGTTTCTGCTAAGTTACCACTGCTATCATCACTGTTACGCTTGCTATAAAATTACCGCTATCACTGTTACTATTACTATTACTATTGCTACTATCACTACTATCAAAACTATCAAACTACTTTGCTACTGATCACTTTGCTGCAGATAATTAATCTCCAGGTGTGGTTGAATTGATAACTCAGCTGCTAATACCTTCAAATATTCTTTGGCTCCCCTTGTGTCGAATCTATAAATTTGGGTTGAATACTCTACCCTCGAAAACTGTTGCGATCCCCTATACTTGTGGGTTATCAGGATGTGTCCCGACTATTGTCACTCCGGGGTTGCCGGATCAGAACACGTAGTAGGTGACTATAACTTGCAAGATCAGATCTAGAACAAAGATATAACGATGATAACATAAATGGTTCAGATCTGAATTCATGGCACCCGGGCTCAAAGTGACAAGCATTAAGCATAGTAAAGTCATAGCAACATCAATTTCAGAACATAGTGGATACTAGGGATCAAGCACTAACAAAACTAACTTAATTACATGATGAATCTCATCCAACTCCTCACCGACTAGCGAGCCTACGAAGGAATTACTCACTCTCGGTGGAGAGCATCATGGAATTGGCGATGGAGGAGTGTTGGTGATGATGAAGATCGAAGATCTCCCTCTCCGGAGCCCCAAATGGACTCCAGATCTGGCCTCCCGATGAAGAACAGGAGGTGACAGCGGCTCCATATCGTGAAACTCGATAATTCCTCCTCCTTGATTTTTTTCTGGAAAAATAGGATTTTATAGTGTCGGTTTCAGGGTTTGCGGGGCCACCAGGTGGGGACACCCACCTGGGCGTGCCTGGGGGGCAGGCATGCCCTGGTGGGTTGTGCCCACCCAGGTGCCCCCCTTCGGTGGTTCTTGGCTCCAGAAATTCTCTTTTATTGTATAAAAATTCCTTGCAAAGTTTTGTTCCAATCCGAGAACTTTTATTTGTGCACAAAAAACAACACCACGGTAGTTCTGCTGAAAACAACGTGAGTCCGGGTTAGTTTCATTCAAATCATGCAAATTAGAGTAAAAAATAAGAGGAAAAGCGTTAGGAAATGTAGATATGATAGAGACGTATCAAGTCCCCCAAGCTTAAACCTTTGCTTCTCCTCAAGCAATTCAGTTGATAAACCGAAAGTGAAAAAGAAAAACTTTTACGAACTCTTTTGCTCTTGTTTGCATAAATAAGCTTAAACATCACCTAGATTTTCAACCAAGATTATAACTAACCATGTCGACAATAAATCTTAAAAATTATGTTAACCCATATCAATGACATAATTAACTAGTGACCAATAATAAGATATCTCAAACAACAACATGTTATGAAAACAACCATGATATAATATGACAATAGTGGTATCTCGCTAGCCCTTTCTGAGACCGCAAAACATAAATGCAGAGCACCTCCAAAGTTCAAGCAGCGACTAAACATTCTAATTCATGTAGAAAAGATCCAGTCATGATACACCCAACATTAGCTACACATAATGCATTAGCATGACAACAGTACTCTCAGGTTCTGGCGCTTATTTGAGAAGGTGATGACAGAACATGAAAGTAAATAGATAGTCCCTTCGCAGAGGGAAGCAGTGATTTGCAGAGGTGCTAGAGCTCAAGTTTTTAAAATAGAGGTAAATGAAATTTTGAGAGGTGCACCCTTCTTGTTTACTTCGCGACCATTAGTTATCAATATCTTCCATGCTAAACACATTAGTGACGGTTCCCAAGTGATAAAGTAAAGGTTATGACTCCATAGGAGTTTTTGTTTGATTATTTGTAAGCTCTTTTCTGTTTGCAGGTTGGGACTGGGAATCCCTATTACCGCCCCTTTCTCACGCAATGATGAGTGAATAAACACTCATCTTGAGATTAATCCACTTAGCATGGAAGATACCGACTACGTCCTGTCGTTCTATGAACAATCCAAGCACACGTAAATGATATTTATTTGAATTTTTTAGAGGTGGCACATGCAAATTTACTTAGGACGGTCGGATAATACCGCATATAGGTAGGTATGGTGGACTCATCTGGAATAACCTGGGTTCAAGGTTTTTGATGCACAAGCCGAATTCCCGCTTGGTGCAGGCGAAGGCTAGCAAATAGGTTGAGAAGAGGCCAGCTAGAGAGGAACAACGGTCATGAACATGCATTATGCATAAGTAACATTGGATACTAGGATGAGTAGGATATGAACACCATGAACATAAATATCATAGATGCTATGTTGGTTTTGATTCAACTTCATGCATGAACATGTGCCAAGTCAAGCCACTCGAACATTCAGAGGAGGATACCATATCATCATACTACATCACAATCATTTTAACGCAATGTTGAAATCCAAGATAAATCATTATCCACTCCTAGCTACTTATGCATGGCATGAGAAACTATAATCTCTAATTGTCATTGCAAACATGTTTGATCATAATAGGTTGAATCATGGATACTAGGTTAAACATATTTACAAAACAGAACAAGTCTAGTTCATACCCGTTTCTCTCTGCCACAGCCAGTTCATTAGATATCGTCATTATTGCCTTTCACTTGCATGACCGAATGATATGAAAATAATAATAGTGCAAGAGTGCTTTGGACTAAGCTGGAATCTGCAAACATTTTATTAAAACGGAGAAGAAAAGGTAAAATAGGCTCTTTGTTAGATCAACAATAATGCATATAAGAGCCACTCTACATTTTCATCGTGGTCTTCTCCTCGGTATGACTCAAATAAAAAGAGAAAAGAAATTCAGAGAAACACACTGAAATATTTTTGGAGTTTTTGGTTTTCTAAAAGAAAGAAAATAAAAAGGGAAAAGCAAAAACGAGAAAAACTATTTACACGGGAAAGCTCCCAACTAGTAAAAGAAGAACAAGGGAATCTTTTTGGGTTTTTCTTTTTAGTGCCACAACAATTTAAACTAGGAAGAAAAACAAAAAAGAAGCAGGAAATATTTTTTTTGGATTTTCTTAAAGTTTTTCAAACAGAGAAGAAGAAAGCGAGAAATTAAATTTAGCATGGATAAAATAATGAAAAAGTGTGAACACCGACAACTAGAATGAAATGTGTGAACATGAATGTAATGTCGATGGAAATACGTACTCCCCCAAGCGTAGGCTTTTGGCCTAAGTTGGTCTAGGCCCAGTCGAAGAAACCATGGGGTCCTATGTTGAAATGCTGAGGAGCTGGCACCTGAGGATCCCACTGCTGAGGCTCCGCCTGTGCTGTAGCTACGTTGTTCCGGTAGGCGACGATGTCCTGAGGCAAAATCATTTTCTGCCCCTGCACTACAAAAAAAGACACATCCGTGACATTTTGGGTCGAATGAATTTTTTTCTGTCATACTTATGACACTTCTATGACAATAATTGTGACAAAACACGGTATCATCATAGATGTGGTGGGGTCCTACTACTATAACAAAAAATCATGACATAAAATGGGCTTTTCGTCCTGGGCGGGCCGGAGACGCAATTGTATGACATTCTTTGGGCCCTCCATGATGGAAAAAACTATAGTAGAAGCGAGGGCGAGGAAAATATCGGGGTGTTCCCGGTTACGGTGGGTGGTCGGGGCCGAGCGATGCGCGTTTCTCTCGTACATGCACGTGCATGGGTGCGAGGCGTTGGGCTCTAACTGAATCCGAGCGAGACGTTGGGCTCTAACTGAACCCGAGCGATTACACTGCAGGCTACGCGGTACTGAACCCGAGTGATCGATCGATGGCTGTTAATTAAGCCCGATCGAGCGATTCCTTCGCTACTGCTACTAACTGAAGTAGATCGATGCTGCCTCTGGATGAACAATGAGCGTTGCTGGGGGGGTTTGGATGAACAGTTCCCGGTGGGGGTGGATGAACAGGACACCGTGGTGTTGCCTCTGGATGAACAGGACCCCGACCGATCGAGCCGGTTGGGGCTGGATGAATAGGACCCCGTGGAGGGAAGGATGAACAGGACCACCCCGTGGAGGGTTGGATGAACAGTAGACGGTGGAGGGCTGGATGAACAGTAGCCCGTGGAGGGGTGGTTGAACAGGAGCCCGTGGAGAGGGCTGGTTGAACAGTAGCCGGTGGAGTAGCGTGCGGTGGAGGCTGGATGAACAGGAGCCCGTGGATGAACAGTCGCAGGTGGAGGCTGGAGGAGGTCGACGGTGGATGAACAGTAGCCTGTGGAGGCTGGAGGGGGGTCGATGGTGGAGATAAACAGTATCCCGTGGAGTCCCGTTTTGCGGTATGGCACACCCCTCCTGATGAACAGGACCCCCGTTTTGACCGTAGCGCTCCAACACAAGTCCGTTTCCTCTGTTTTGCGATACGCCACACCCCTCCCGATGAACGGGACCTCTGTTTCGACCGTAGCGCTCCAACACAAGTCCGTTTCCTCCGTTTTGCGGTATACCACACCCCTCTCGATCAACAGGACCCCCGTTTCGACCGTAGGAGGTCCGTTTCCTCCATTTTGCGGTACGCTAGACCCCTCCCGATGAACAGGATCCCGTTTCGAACGTGGCCGGTCGAACACAAGGCCGTTTCCTCCATTCTGCGGTACGCCAGGCCTTGTTTCCATTGGCTGTTCCGTCCAAGCCGGTTGGCTCCCACGCGTTCCGTTGCCTCCCCATGAACACGACGATGACACAGTTTCTCCGTTCTGACCCAACCATGTACACGAGCCATGGCCGTACGTATGCACGAGTAGGCGTTCGATACCCTGCCCGTATGTACGTACGTGGCTGTATTTTCTTTCTTGCACACTGGATGTTGTATGTACGTGTACATGCTACATGCGCGCCTCAACTACGACACGTGCGTGCTCTACATCGACCAGTATGTACGTACACGTTCGTGACCAGAATGACAACGCTACGTACGCTTCGACCAGGTGGGTCCCGACTGTCAGACACTTCCTTGCGTGCGAAGATATAGCTGGTGGGTCCCAGTCAGGGGGGCGAATCGTTTTTCTTGCCCGGATGCACTTCCTTGCGTGCGAAGATGTAACTGGTGGGTCCCAACAGTCAGTGGGAAATGTTTTTTTTTGTGAAATACGGTGGCCCGTCCGGTGGGTCCCCGCTGTGAGGTACAGGAATAATTATTTTGCGCGTAATAAGGAGGCACTTCCTTGCGGCTGCCGTGGACCCAGCTGTCAGCCTCTCCACGTACAATACTCTTTCGATGGAAGTCGGTCGTTGACCACATTGACCACGCCGCGCTGAGAGCACCAAGGCGGTGGACGACGGCAAGGCCTAGGAAGGGGACGACGCGGAGCGAGGGAAGACGCGACAGTGGATGCCCACGCGTAGAGGAGTATGAGGGCTCACTGGTTCGCTGCGGTATGAGGCTGCCATCGCCGCAGAATAACATGGGGTGTGGGTGAGTAGAGGGATGTCCTAGCCAGTGGTGGGAGTAGTAGGGGCGGTGAGGCCTCCGCTGCATCACAACCGGCCATGGGAGGCAGGAGCACGAGGCACGACCGACGCTGGTTTGGGCGGCTGGAGCAAGAAGACCAGAGGTTGAAGAAGCACTACGGACGTTGGACGGACATCGTACGGTCACTGGAGCTAGAGTCATGCATATTGACTAAGTTGACAAAGCCCTCCGTCCCCGTCAACTTAGTAGGCCCACAAGTCAGCCTGCCACTATACTGGATCCCAGCTAGCAGGGGGAGTATTCATTTTTTTTGTGCGTAATAAGGAGGCACTTCCTTGCATGCGAAGATATAGCTGGTGGGTCCAAGCTGTCAGCGGCGGTAATGTTTTTTTCGTGAAATACAGAGGCTCTTCCGATGGGTCCCAGATGTTAGGTGGAGGAATCATTATTTTGCGCGTAATAAGGAGGCATTTCCTTGCGTGCGGTCGTACACCCAGCTGTCAGCCTCTCCACATACAGTCCACTTCAGATGCATGTCAGGCATTGACCATGTTGACCAGGCCGCGCCGAGAGCACCAGGGCGGTGGATGACGACGAGGCATAGGAAGGGAATGACACGGAGGCAGGGAAGACTCGACAGTTGTTTCCCACACGGAGGGGAGTACGACTGCACGAGGGTTTACTGGTTCGTTTGCCGTCGCCGGAGAATAACAACAGGTGTGGGTGAGTAGAGGGATGGCTAGCCAGCGATGGGAGTACGGTGGGGCGGTGAGGCATGCGCGACAGCACAGCCGACCGCAGGGAGGAGGGAGCAGGCAGTCCCGCCGGCGCTTGTTTGAGCGGCTGGAGCAGGAAGAGCAGAAATTGAAGAAGCACGACGGCCGTTGGATGGAAATCCAACAGTCACTGCTTGTGCGTCAACCTTTTTTTGGAAAGCCTCAAATCTGTGGAAAACAGCATACAACCCATCTGCCATTATTTCTAATAATTTACAACCCATTTGCTAATTCTTAAGGTTTTTTTGGAGCACATATTCTTTTTGTTAGCATTACAGCCCATATTGTGGCCACGGTTAAAAAATTATACGAAATTTTGCATATTTCGGTGCGGTCCAAACTGTTTTTAATCCCGAAATTTCGAGTCACATTCAAACTGATTTTAAAAATAAATGTGTATCAATATAAAATCCAACAAATTGTCCACGCATAAAAATCAATGCAATTTAAAATCTCGAAATGAAAAAAAAGAAATTTGAAACTAATTGCCGGTTTGATGTGTTTTAAAAATGTATAGCCCATTTCTCATTACTGATAGGCCATTTTCTCGGCCAGCCGAATGAAGCTCTCCTCGTCTTGAAAGATTTGCAGCCCAACAGGCCTGACAAAGCGACTTACTTGGCAAATCACAAAAAAACTGGGCTGTGGCCGTGGACCCAGCCGCGGCCGTGGACCCACCTGTCAGCCTCTCCACATACAGTACTATTCCGATGGAAGTCGGTCGTTGACCACATTGACCACGCCGCGCCGAGAGCACCAAGGCGGTGGACGACGGCGAGGCCTAGGAAGGGGACGATGCGAAGCCGGGGAAGACGCGGCAGTGGATGCTCACACGGAGAGGAGTACGAGGGTTTACTGGTTCGGCTGCGGTGTGAGGCTGCCGTCACCGCAGAATAACAGAGGGTGTGGGTGAGTGGAGGGATGGCCTGGCCAGCGGTGGGAGTAATATGGGGGCGGTGAGGCCTCCACGGCAGCACAGCCGGCCACGGGAGGCAGGAGCAGGCGGCACGACCAGCGCTGCTTTGGGCGGCTGGAGCAAGGAGACCGGAGGTTGAAGAACCACTATGGCCATTGGATGGACATCGGATGGTCACTGGAGCTAGAATCATTCATATTGATTAAGTTGACAAAGCCCTCTGTCCCCGTCAACTTAGTAGGCCCACAAGTCAGCCACCCACTATGGTGGGTCCCAGCTAGTAGGGGGTATTCATTTTTTTGTGCGTCATAAGGACGCACTTCCTTGCGTGCGAAGATATAGCTGGTGGGTCCCAGTCAGGGGGGCGAATCGTTTTTCTTGCCCGGATGCACTTCCTTGCGTGCGAAGATGTAACTGGTGGGTCCCAACAGTCAGTGGGAAATGTTTTTTTTTGTGAAATACGGTGGCCCGTCCGGTGGGTCCCCGCTGTGAGGTACAGGAATAATTATTTTGCGCGTAATAAGGAGGCACTTCCTTGCTGCGGCCGTGGACCCAGCTGTCAGCCTCTCCACGTATAGTCCACTTCCGATGGATGTCGTTCATTGACCACATTGACTAGGCCGCGCCAAGAGCACCAGGGCGGTGGACGACGACGAGGCCTTGGAATGGAACGACACAGAGCCACGGAAGACTCGACAGTTGTTTCCCACGCAGAGGAGTACAAGGGTTTACTGGTTCGTCTGCCATCCACGAAGAATAACAGCAGGTGTGGGTGAGTAGAGGGATGGCTAGGACAGCGATGGGAGTACAATGGGGCGGTGAGGCCTGCGCGGCAGCATAGCCGGCCGCAGGAGGAGGGAGCAGGCAGTCCCGCCGGCGCTTGTTTGAGCGGCTGGAGGAGGAAAAGCAGAGATTGAAGAAGCACGACAACCGTTGGATGGACATCCAACAATCACTGCTCTTGTGTGCATTATTTCTAATAATGTACAACCCATTTGCTAATTCTTAAGAATTTTTTTGGAGCCCATCTTCTTTTTGTTAGCATTACACCCCATATTGTGGCCACGGTTAAAAAGTATATGAATTTTTGCATATTTCGGTGCGGTCAACTGTTTTTAATCCCGAAATATCGATTCACATCCAAACTATTTTGAAAAATAATTTATATAAATATAAAATCCAAATAATTGTCCACGCATAAAAATCAATGGAATTTAAAATCTTGTAATGAAAAAAATTGAAACTAATTCCCGGTTTGACGTGTTTTAAAAATGTACAGCCCATTTTTGGGCAAACCAAATGAAACTCTCCTCGTATTGAAAGATTTGCAGCCCAGCAGGGCTGATAAAGTAAGTAGGCCTCGTTTGGGTATTTATTTAAAAAAAATAGAACTGGGCTAGCCACTTTGAGCAAGAAAAAAACACAACTGGGCTCATGATGTGGTAAACATAAATAAAACCCTGGCTAGATGGGCCACAGCCCCCGCACAGCCCCATTGTTACCCTGATCCATCACTAAAACTAGTATAAATAACAACTGCTTGTTCATCAAAAAAAACTGTGCGACCTGCTAGGTCCCTGGTGACAGCGGCTCGTAGTGTAATTCTCTCGTTTATTGACTACGTTGACATTGGCATGAGCCCTAGATGTCCAACCATTAGGAGGAACCATATTTTTGGGCTTGTAATATAGAGGCACTTGCTTGCGTACTGCCATGACGCTGGTGGGTCCCTACTATCATCCTGTAACGCCCTCGATGCGGCTATATCTCCCACGTGTCGAAGCACGACTTAGAGGCATAACCGCATTGAAAGCAATGTCACAAGTGAGGTAATCTTCGCAAACAACCCATGTAATACAATAGGGGAAAAGATACATAGTTGGCTTACAATCGCCACTTCAAACAATTACATGAATAAAGCATTACAACATCCAAATACAATCAGGGTCCGACTACGGAACCAAAATAAAAGAAGAACCCCAAATGCGACAAAGTCCCCGATCGACCCCAACTGGGCTCCACTACTGATCAACTAGAACGAAACACCACAAAGGACAAGATCTTCATCAAGCTCCTCCTGAGCTTGGTTGCATCGTCTGCACGGGCCCATCGACACCTGCAAACTGGTTTTGGAAGTAATCTGTGAGCCACGGGGACTCAGCAATCTCGCACCCTCGCGATCAAGACTATTTAAGCTTATGGGTAAGGTAAAAGGTATGAGGTGGAGCTACAGCAAGCGACTAGCATGTATGGGCTAACATACACAAATGAGAGCGAGAAGGAAAGGCAAAGCACGGTCGATAAAAGTATGATCAAGAAGTGATCCTAAAACAACCTACGTCAAGCATAACTCCAACACCGTGTTCACTTCCCGGACTCCGCCGAAAAGAGACCATCACGGTTACACACATGGTTGATACATTTTAATTAAGGTCAACTTCAGGTTTTCTACAACCGGACGTTAACAAATTCCCATCTGCCCATAACCGCGGGCACGACTTTCGAAAGTTCAAAACCCTGCAGGGGTGTCCCAACTTAGCCCATGACAAGCTCTCACGGTCAATGAAGGAATAGACCTTCTAGCGGGAAGACCCGATCAGACTCGGAATCCCGGCTACAAGACATTTCGACAATGGTAAAACAAGACCAGCAAAGCCACCTAGATGTGCCGACAAATCCCGATAGGAGCTGCACATATCTCGTTCTCAGGGCACACCGGATGAGCAAGACGTCGGGTAAGCCAGCCCAGAGTTGCCCCTGGTAGCCTCGGACATCGCTCAGTTGGACCAACACTTAGAGAAGCACTGGCCCGGGGGGGTTAAAATAAGATGACCCTTGAGCCGGCCGACTCAAGGGAAAGAAAAGGCTAGGTGGCAAATGATAAAACCAATGTTGGGCCTTGCTGGAGGAGTTTTATTCAAGGCGAATTGTCAAGGGGTTCCCATTATAACCCAACCGCGTAAGGAACGCAAAATCCGGGAACATAACACCGATATGATGGAAACTAGGGCGGCAAGAGTGGAACAAAACACCAGGCATAAGGCCGAGCCTTCCACCCTTTACCAAGTATATAGATGCATTAATTAAATAAGATATATTGTGATATCCAAACAAGTAAACATGTTCCAACCAGGAACAACATCTCCATGTTCCAACAAGGAACAAAACTTCAATCTTCACCTGCAACTAACAACGCTATAAGAGGGGCTGAGCAAAGCGGTAACATAGCCAATCAACGGTTTGCTAGGACAAGGTGGGTTAGAGGCTTGGTTCACCAATATGGGAGGCATGATAAGCAAGTGGTAGGTATCACAGCATAGGCATAGCAAAAGAGCGAGCAACTAAGCAAGCAAAGATAGAAGTGATTTCGAGGGTATGGTCATCTTGCCTGAAATCCCGCAAGGAAGAAGAACGGGTCCATGAAGTAGACAAACGGACGTAGACGAACGGGTCCTCACAAATGCGACGTTGCCGGAACCAACCCGAAGAAGCAAACACCGGAAAGAAGCACACATCATAGTAAACAACCAACACAAGAACATGATATAATATGCGAGATGCGGGATGCGATGCATATGCATGATTTACAAAGGAATGCTTGAACCTAGCCTCAACTTGGAAATCCAAGTGTGCCACTGGAAATGTGAGATGAAATCGCTTGAAAACGATATAAAGATCACCGGAATCGGAGTTACGGTTTGGAAATGGCAAGCAATTCAAATATGGCACCGGTCTACGATATACAGCAAGTAGCCATTTAAATGCAACGAGATGAACATGCTACGGCACTCAAACATGGCAACAAAATACATGGCAGGGATGCATTCATGATGCTTAACAAAAGTCTAGCACTGAGCTACGGCCAATTCATACATTAATAGGTTCAAACAAGCATGGCAAAAATGCATATGGTAAACATATCTCAGACTTAGTGAAATTAACACTTGTCTGGAATTTCAGATCAGATAGCACTCTTCGAAGCATGAAAACTATATGCTACAGGACCTGAACATGGCAAAGTAAAGCATGGCATGGATCTACTCAAAGATCTTAACAAAAGTCCCTTAGTGACCTTGAGCCAAAAGGGATCAGAAAATACAATTGCAAGCATGTGAACATGGCAAAAACATAATCAGTTCTCAGACTTAGTGAAAACTGGAGCATGCTGAAACAGATATCAAGTAGGCATGTTTACGAGCTAGATGCACTCACTACGGAGAAAGTCATGACAAGCTAAGCATACACCCATCAAGAATACACAAAATACAAGCTAGACATGGCAAGAACAATAGCATAGCATACACGGATCAACTACAACATCCTCGGCAAAATCGCTAACAAGTAGACAATCTGCCCAGATTCACGAAGTAGCAAAAGTAGAGCTCGATTGACTCAAGCTAGGGTGCTCCATAATTGCAAAAAAAGACATGGATGGATAGAGCACTACAAGATTAACAAAACAACCTTACTGATCATCCTCAAAAGAGGCACGGATCACTAGGAAACAACATGAAGATATGGCATAATGAGATAAACAGCTCAAGGACTTACTGGAAATGCTAAGTCCCTGAAATCAGCATTACCAAGTGCCTCACTTTGCAAGCTTGTGCTAGACACCACACACATCACAAAAATACATGGGTTGCACCTCTGGAAAGATGGAAAAACCCTTAACAAAACATATTTAGAGCTCATGGGCATATCATGCACACAATAATCATGGCAAAAATGACAAATATCTAAATAGAGCAGCAGATCTGATAAATAACTCAAGTAGCACTCTTCTAATAGCATTTCGGGCATCAAGATTAAATCAAATGAAAATGATGCAATGAGATGAAATGATGTACTCTCTGAGGCGAACATTTTGATATGCTATATGCATGAATCGGAGCTACGGATGCGGAGTTACGGCACGATGAACATGGCCATATGAAACGTGGAAAACTCGGGGACTGAAAAAAATAGACCTCCAGATCTAGGGTTCATCCGGCGTGCGAACCGAGGCATGGACGGAGACACTGTAACCGGCCGGATTTTTTGGGGAAGAAGAAGCAACCGCCGGCGGGAGGATGGGGTGGCCGGATCCGGCGGCTGGCGACCGGATCGGGGCGCGGCGAGGTCCGGCGAGCAGGGCGGCGGCCGCGGGAGGCGCGTGCGAAGGCGGCGGCGATGGCCGGCTGCGGCACGGGGCGGAGCTCCGGCAGGTGCCGCGGTGGCCGGCGAGCACCTGGCGGCAGCGGCGGCGCATATGGCGGCGACAGCGGGTCGCCTCGGCGGGCGGCGCAGAGTCGCGCGGGCTGGAGGCGCGGGGCTTGGGCCCGGTCGGCGCGGAGGAGGGCCGGCCGCGGGCTTCTGCGGGCCACGGCGGCGGCGCGACGCCGGGGTGCCATGTGGCGGGCGAGGAATGGCGGAGGGAAGCGGGGCCGACGTATCCGGCCCGGTCGGAGACGTCCGGCGGCAGGAGGAGGAAGGAGACTAGGGTTTCGTCCGCGAAAATGAACGGGGTGCACATATTTATAGGTAGAGGGAGCTAGGAGAGTCCAAATGAGGTGCGGTTTTCGGCCACGCGATCGTGATCGAATGACTGAGATGATGGAGGAGGTTTAAGTGGGTTTTGGGCCACTTTGGAAGGGTGTTGGGCTGCAACACACACGAGGCCTTTTCGGTCCCTCGGTTAACCGTTGGAGTATCAAACGAAGTCCAAATGGCACGAAACTTGACAGGCGGTCTACCGGTAGTAAACCAAGGCTGCTTGGCAAGTCTCGGTCCAATCCGGAAATGTTTAACCCCGCCACATGAAAATAAGGTAGAAATGACCACCGGAGGAGAACGAAGCGCCGGAATGCAAAACGGACAACGGGGAAAAAGCTCGAATGCATGAGACGAACACGTATGCAAATGAAATGCACATGATGACATGATATGCAATGCATGACACGCAAGCAATGACAAGGCAACCACAGCGAATAACTGGAGGACACGTGGCACATCGGTCTCGAGGCGTTACACATCCTCTCCACGTGCAGTCATCTCCTTGTTCCTCTCGGTTGTTGACGACGTTGACAATGCAAGAGGGAGGCGCACCACGCACGGCAAGCGAACCAAGGCCGCAAGGCGGGGTATGACGGCGAGGCCTCGGACGGAACAGACAGGAGCCGTGGAAGATGCGCCAGTCTAGTTGCAGGTGGAGGGGAGTACGAGGGTTGACTGGTCTGGGTGCGGGTGAGTGTTGGGGCTGACGTTGCCGGAGAATAACAGGACATGTGGGGGAATAGAGGGATGGACTGGCCAACGTTGGAGGGTACGTACGGTAGGGCGGCGGAGGCGTAGCCAGCCATGGGAGGCGGGAGCAGGCGGATCCTATGGGGTGGTTTGGTTTGGGTGGCTGGAGGAAGAAGATAAGAGATAGAAGATACACGACAGATGTTGGATGTCAATCCAACGGCTGGTAGGCAGAATCGTTTGTTGACTGGCTAGTAAGTCAACACCACCTTGGATAGGCTATTTCCTCGCGGGTCCCAAATGTCAGAATCTAAATCTGTCATAGTCATGCAGCCTTTCCTATGAAAATTTACAACCCATTTGATGTGCTAGTTCGAAATAAGTTTGTGGGTGCTGGTGGGGGCTAATTACTTGGTTTCTGTAATGCACAGTGAGCTCAAGCAGCCGGCGAGAGTGATGTTATTTCCCTTGGTTGGGATTTGTTAGTTGTTACAATATTTCACTTTAAATTAAACGACTAGCAAGCCATTCGCCTTGCTTCAAATAAAATATGACAGTCACAGCCGAGTTGGAAAGGGCAAGAACATCTAACTCCAGCTTACAAACTGTACAAAAGCACGAGGGTTAATTGTTCATCAGGTTTACAAAAAAACCCAGGTTGAAAAGGGCAACAACATCTAACTCCAGCACTGTTTTCGGCAGTCACAGTCAAATGGATCTGTCAGGTCCATAGAATGAACATCCTGGGTCATAAAATTTACTGGATTATGACCACAATATGTTGTAAATAGAAGCCCGACACGTTCAGAAGCTCTTTTGCCCACCCGAAACTCCTTTTTTGCTCTTCCACATACCCATCCATCAAAACCATGTTGCTGCTAAACTTAAGCCTGATGGACAATAGTAACCTCGCATTCAGCAGGAAGAATGTGACAAAACTAGTGTTTGCACGGTTGGCTACATATCGTTCTAGTGTTATTGTCTTCAATCGAATCTCATGAGAAGTGAGAAAATCCCGATGCTTATGAATCCACCGATTGGTTATAACTTTCTTACCCCGTCCTGTTGCCTAAATAGACATGAAGATTGAAAAGAGTTAAGGTCTAAAAAAAGAGTGTCAAAAGAGCAATAGCTGAACGGTTATTCTAGTACACTATATGCGGGCTTCCAATGTGCGTGAAATTATCACCTTTATATACAAGTTCTCTAGACATGGAAAGCATTGCAACAAGCCAATAATCTTGTTCAGATCAAAACTATTCATTTGGATATATACGATCCTGACAGAATCCAGCACCATTGATAGGCCATCCATGGAGAAACTCTTCATTGAGCATAGAACATAATGTTAGTACAAAATATGTACTCCAAGATGACATATAACTTATGCGCAGAAATTTAAAATGCAGCTTATGGTTACAAGTGTAGATGATAATGTAAATTACCTGAAGAACTGTGGAGCCAAACACCATATTCAAATGAGCACATAGATCATGTATTACACCCAAGGTGTCCAGTTTAGGCACAGGGAGGACGGTTATTTGCAATGGTGAATAACTAGAATCAAGGATCAACCTTTGAAGTGAAGTGGCATCTTGGATGATGAGCTGCCTTCCGTCAAAACAAATTCCAATTCTTACAAGGTTAGGCGACTTTATTTGGAGAAAACCGATTCTAACTGTGAAAACAAGAACCAAGCACTCCAGTGCAGGGCAACTTGAGTGGATGATGTTGTGCAATGAGGCCTCCGATATACGAAGCCGCACAAGTGAAAGTTTCTTGAGAAATGTGAGTCGAAGGTTTAGTACCAGATTGTCTGGTAGGTCGCACATCGCAAAGGTGGCTCTGTGGAGAGAGGAGAAAAACCGCGAGATGGACATCGATGCTGAGGGCATAGGTAGATGGCGTTCGGTATCTGGTAGGTGATTTCCAAGGGAATAGTAGAACTCAAGCAGCTGTAGTTCTATGAATTCAGGGGATTTCAGCCAGGCGTCCACCGTGCAGGGCACGGTATGGTTTCTCAGGTAGCATGACGGGATGCAAAGGCTTTGAACGGAGCCCTGGTGGGAGGAGATGATGGCTCTGGGGATTTCAAAATCATTGAAGACAGATAGCTGACGACAGTCGAGATTAAGGAGCACGGCGCACCATAGAGGGCGCCACCGAATTGAGAGGACTTGGGTGCAGCAGCAATCCTTGGTGGGGAGAAGCGAGATGATCTCCCCAAGGACGGTGTCCGGGAGATCGCTGATGCGGTC
Organism: Triticum urartu; assembly: GCF_003073215.2. Lineage (NCBI taxonomy): Eukaryota > Viridiplantae > Streptophyta > Magnoliopsida > Poales > Poaceae > Triticum > Triticum urartu. Next base: position 379,800,928 of record NC_053025.1, on the reverse strand, counting down.
CACCCGAGATTCTACGGGTTCCTGGGATCCGGTGGGGGCGGGGTCTCCGCTTCTCCCCGCGCTGCCGGGTGCGGGATCTACAACAGGCGTCACCGCTGGCGGGAGCCTCATCTTCGTGGCACTGGGGTCAGCCTACTCCATTTTCCTCGAGGGCGTCGCGTCGCGCTCACGGATTTGAGCAGATTAACGAATGACGAGCCTAGTTGTAGTGCGAGTGAAGAAGAAGGGAAGCTGGGGTTTTTCAGAGTAGTGAGGAAGAAGGGGGGCTGGGGTTTCTGTAGGAGTGAGGTGAGGAATTTCGGGGTACGAGTGAAGCGAGATGACGTGAGGTGGGTGGGAGTGAGGAGGAAGAAGAACACCCAGGTTTTTTTGGGGGGCGGTGTGCTGGGTCTGGGTAGCGCCTCTCATTCAGTAAATATATGGACTTTTGAATTGATTTTACTATTTACTAGGGTGGATGGGCTATTTTGTCTTGGGCCCAGAGAAACAATTACTACTAGTACAGTGGAGACACTCTACAGCTACCCAGAAAAACAATTACTACTAGTACAGTGGATACAATACCGCTTCTGGCTCCTCCTAGGTCATCAAAACATCTCCCTCTACTGAATGTCGTTATATTTTTGTTCACCGACATGCGGTCCATGCAGTGCGCGGGCCCAAATGCCATCCACCAAATTAGAAGGCAGTATGCAGGCGGAGAGTCACCGCGGTCATAGCGCGGCAATAACGAGCCGTCGTATCACAAAACCCCACCTCCCCGCAGTCTAAGTTTGACGGATGAAGCAACATCATTTCACTCTTCGCTGAATCCCCTTCTCCCTCACCGTCTTCAAGAAAGGCAACACTCGCGTCTGCCACTGTTCTTCTCTCCCGACGAAGGGAAGTTAAGTGGATCCGTGATGTTGGTATATTTTCGTTCAGAGAAAAAAAAAGAACTTTTGCAAAGCAGTAACCGATCCTCACTCTTTTTTGTTTCATTGTCATTGCTATTGTGTTTTCCTTTTAGTGGTCTCCTAGTATTCATCAGTTTCATGATGGACCAAGGAGAACTAGGCAAAGATCTGCCGATATTGGAGCAGACGCGGGAGACTGATCCCCACGAGATAGAGAGCTCCAAGAAGATGGAGGTAGCCACCGAGCCGACCCTAGATATGCTTACGGCCACTACTGAGATGGTCAACACCCCATTTGAGGTTATAGCCCCCGTGGCACTGCAGGAGCAGTTTTCCCCCTTCGAGGATGTGTCCCCCCCCCACTGAGCTGCCCAAGGTGATTTTCTTCTCCAATTTTGATTGTAGTTTTTCATCTAAGTATGTGGTGATGAATAATGCGAAATTTTATTAGCTTCGATGCCATGCTATACATAGTGGTTTAAATAACTTGTGTTTCTTATACTGGAAAGTAATTCAGAATTTGTTTCTGTTTCAATTAGAGCCCTGATGTAGACCAGGATTGTGTGGTTGTACATGTCACTCGCTATGAGGCGGATGACCTGAATATACGCACTGGGAAAATAGAGTTTTTAGGCTGTTGGATCCTGGAAGCCATTTGCGTTTATACCAATGAAGAGTTGTATTCCAGCCTCACTGTTGTTAGGCATGTTGTCCAGGGTGTACTGAAGCACAAGAAGTTCAAAGCTACTCCTTCATTTGTGAGGCATACTGTTCTTGTCAAGCTTAAGCAGGAAGATGACTTGGCATGCCTCCACAAACAAGTTTATGAGTGGCAAGGCCACAAGGTTGTCTTCATGAAGGTTCACAGGATTGAGCTCCTGCCGGACGTCCTCGATGACGTTCATGGCAAGGTCCTTCTTGTGTCCAGCCCAAATTAGATCGAGGCATGAAATACTTGCCCCAGCTAGTGTTTAATAGTAGTTTGGATTCTGTCTAATTATCCAAACCTTGCCTGTTATCGAGCCCTGTGGGGCTAGTACTCTGTTTGAATCTGTCTATGGGAACTGCTACTACTTTTGTGTGCCCGTGAATCATCGTAATTGTTGCCGAAACAAATGTGTCCTCACTAGTTTTGTCATACGAGCAGTGTGTGTTTTGATGAAATAGAGTACTCGTTTGAGAACTGTGCACCGACGTATACATAAGTACTTGTAAACACTATTGGTGCTACCCCACTTGTAAGTAGCTATGCAAAACACGGCACATTGGCTCAACTCGCTTCAACACTAGGCTATCGACCAGCTAACAATCAACAATCTGCTGTCTGACATATAAGCAACTATGTATCTTGTTACAGTGGTTCATGCAGTTAATTGAGGCCACAGTGTAAATTCCAAACGTTCACACGCTAGTCCAGCGTTCATGTGGAACACTCACATTAAACTCAGCTTCATAAAAGACTTGAAAAGCATAAGTTAAGCAATTTTATACATCTTAAAGATTCATAGAACATAACAAACATATACTAGTTCACAGCAAAAGACAAAGTTGTGAGAAGGTTTACGAATCAGGAAAAAACAAGCAAGGCTTTTATGAGCAAAGGGCCTCCCGGCAAGCTTAAATTTCCTGGAGTTCACTCTGGTTTTTTCTTATTGCCACCATCCAGGGTTAGGTTCTCTCATTCCAGAATAACCAATTATAATTGTGTTCTCAGCTGGAATGTTGAACTGAACCATGTAGCATACTGACTAGCTGAAATTCTTGTGTATTCCACTAAATTTAAGCACCGCTATTTGCAGAAATAAGCAGACCACAATGCCTCTTGTCCGCGCACGTGTCCAAAAAACCGCCGTGCAGCCGTGCCAGCTAGTCCTCGATCCATGGATGAACTGGTAGAAAGTGCATTCCGGATTAGGATGCAGTTGTTTTCGCTCGTCCCTACACTGCAATCAGGAAGTAAAATGTACGAATCAACTTCTTTTATATTGCATTGGTCATTCTACTTAGTAACTACCAATGTAGGAATACCTGGAAGACGGGTGGTTAGACGATGGCAGCGAGGGATAGCCATCTCATTTTGTGCGGTTCTACTAAAACTAAGGTGTGTGCTTTTGATTGCGCGGATAGAAACGATACGGAGACAGACATCCCGAAACGATATGGAGATAGACATCTCTGTTTGCGCAAATACGAAATACGGTTATTTAAACAGTGACAGATATTTGCAGTGGCGTATGATTAACAACAACATCTATTGTGTTATAATTGACACTAGATTGACAGTATGAAAGTGTCCTTAAGTAAGTAGCATCACATCACATCAACACTGCCACTAGATTAACATGCAGAACAATAGCATTAGTATTACTGTCATGAGAGTAGCACATGGTCAGTAAATGTGCAATCGAATTTGTGCAGTTCCACTGGGATGAAGCAATGTTAGCGGTGTGAGATTTAAGTGTAACCGCAAAAACACAATTCATGGGAAATAAAGCAAGACGGAAGCACTTCATAAAATGGTGGTGGCATTGCTTCAATTTATCGACGACACTAGACCATTACTTATTAGTGACATTAGGTGGCATTGCTTAATGCTTCATGTGATTTTACATTAACGGTAGCGATATGGGCGTAGGGACAGCAGGGGCATAAAGTGGTGAGGCAGATGTGGTTGCCGAGAGCGGCAAACACTCAGGCAACATGTCTGCATTTGTCCCATTTTTATCTCCTCGGCGACATTTTCCTATGTGAGCACAGGAAATCTAGACCTGCTCATTCTCATTTGCGTTGTCCCCCAACACCCGTCACTTTCTTTCCTTTTTCAACCAAGAGATAGGTCCACTTCCCCCCCACCCTTCGCCATCCACCATGCTTTCTTCGTCTTTTCAACCAAGAGACCGTTTGGGTAGCCAGTATCTACTACTTTCCCCCATTTCCTCTTAGAACCAAGTCCTAGATTCATGCTACAGCTTTCCCACTTTCTTCCCTGTTTGAACCAACTCTTAGAGTCGACTATATGAACTAGCTTTACCTCTAATAATAGTAGAAGTCTAGGTGGATTTGGAACAGCGGACGGAAGTAGAAAAAGATCCACACGAAGCCAAGTGGGGCATTGGGGCAGTAGAGCAAGGCAGGTTTCGAAGGAATATATACCTGAGGGTCGTCAGCATGTGGCAAAGACGACATCGGGAGGCCGCATATTGGCCACAATACCGCAGGGAGGAAGAAGGGGTCGGAGGCCCTCCGGAGCTGGCACTCTCTCGGAGAGAATGGCACGACCGCCGATCGGGACGCGCGAGCAGCCGTTGGTCTCCTCCCTCACCGCCGACGATAGCGTGAACGATGCACCTACACCCGTGCCTCGGTCGAGGTTGCCCGACCAGATTTGTGACCAGCCGTGAGCTGAGAGAGTGTGGCCACCTATGTCTTGCTTAGATCAGGAGAGCATGAGAGAGTGAACGAGAGGAACCCTAGTAAAGCAAGCGCTAAGGCTCCTGCTTATATATATAGTGGAGTGACTTTGTTGTACCAGCTTCAAAAAAATGCGCTCCTACATGTACCCGCGATTGGGTGTGAGAGAACTAGTGCATGCGTCCATCGCTTCTCTTCATGAGAGTACAATATACTATGCACAAAGAACATTCGCCACAAGAGTAATAGTATAAGTGTGTGACGTGTGAGCTAAAATAAAATGTGCGCGACGTCTTTTGTTTTTTAGAAGTTCTGAGGGTAGGGTGTGAAGAGCACATATGTGTGTGACGTCTACCTGCAGATAGACGGTGGGTGCGAGAGGACTCGAGAGGGTGCGTGTGCGTGAGAGAGTGGGGGGCACGTATCAATGCAATGCATGTGTCCATAAATCATTATCCGACAAACGTTGGCCACAAGCCTTTTCCTGACGAACACCATAACAACCGTTAGATCGGCATCCGACAGTGTCAGTTTTGCCATGTCATTTACCAGAATAGCCACTCCTCCTACACACAAATCTTCCACGTGAGTGTTAGCAACTGCCGTATGCTCCCTCCGTTCCAAAATGTAGTGCATATAGCTTTATCAAAAATTCGAACCTCGCAAACTTTTACCGAGTTTTCGTGTACCAAATTGCACATGTAGAATACCCCGTATATATCATTTCATTCATCTTCGAGAGGTAACTATAAAGATGGGGGAGGAATCTACAAAGAAAGACCATCGTATCACCTGCAGCAATTTCAACCATCCTTTGGTGTGGAGGAATATCATAAGAACTCTATATGATATGATTTTTATAGGAATTTTTTCCTTTAGAGCCAATTGGTTCATAGGAATAGATTCATATACTCCACATTTCAAAGGAAATAAACATGATATCATTTCTATAGCTTTAGAGCCACTTGGTTCATATGAATGGATTCCTATACTCCCATAATTTCAAAGGAAAATAAACATTAGCGTATATTCAATAGAAAAGTTTCTATGATATGAACCAAATTACATCTCTTTTCTAATCCCTCCTCATAGGAATTGAGATACATGGCATCTCTATATTCAATAGAAAAGTTCCTATGATGTCATCTCAGAATTCAGAGTTGTCTCTCAAGACAAACAATATGATGGTGAAAGTTCGATGTAAGCTTAGAGCACTGTCGGGATTGTGTCCCGAGGATGGACATAGGTAGAATGGTCACGCAGTCAGCCTGACGATGATGATGTGGTCAATCAGCTGGGAATGACACGATCGAGTACAAACTCGTATGCATTGAAGATTACTAAGAGTTGTTGAATCGTAGTGCTAACTCGATTCAGTTATCGATGTCTTTGAGTGTTAAATTACTCAGAGCCCATGAAAAATTGGAATCAATGAGAATGTAGCACTTGATGAAGAACTCATAAGAAGTTATGCAGTTCCGTGATAATCTTGAGATACCAGGGGGTAATACTCGACGACAAATCAAAGTAGAGGTTGGTCTGGGGTATTACTTCGCAGAAGACAATTGCTTAAACTTGCACGAGAAATGGTATTTAAAGGAGAACATGGTCGGAACCATGATTGCAAAAGGCCAGATCCCAGATATAAGATGAACTTATACCAAAGGAATAATTAATTAAGAGAAGCTTCAATGATAAGATCTACATTGTGTCCATGGGCATGAACGCAAGGTTCAAGGTCGACTCCCACTTCTTCAATGCATAACCTTTCATTCACTGCTCTAGTTAAAAATGATTTCAGTGTCAAAACCTACCCGGTGAATTACCAGAGGAGTATGACCCGTGAAAACTTTTGGGTTCACACAGATTAAGAAAGGCACAGGTTCAACCCGTCAGGGTATCATGGAATCATATACCACAAGCTTCAATCATAAATACCACCAGCTCAAAAACAGAGCATGGTTGAGAAAAACAGAGGATACAATTCACCAAAAGCATTATGTATCCGAGGAAAGTCTCACAAGGTTATTAAATAAGGAGGACACTATCGAATAATAATCCAATAAAGGATCTGACGGTCCATAGTGGAGTTGATGTGAGCATCGGCACACAATCAGTTGAAGAAAGGGTGCAAGGGCATCAGATTATAGAACACCTGAATGATTCGATGCTTAGTTATCAAAGAAATTATGATTCCCAAATAGAAGGATCAGAAGCAGACGCTCTGATCAAGGGTGGATAAGTTCAATAGGCCTAAGGGTACAATTGACGGCAACAGATTGGTCGAGAACAAGCTCATGTTCAAAAATGACGTCTGAGCCAGAAAGATAATTTAAAAGGATCAACTGATAATTGTGTGCATTCGCACTCATGTTGAATCAATAGGATCAAAATTTATGGTGTTTAAGGATACTAACGAATATCGCCAGACATATGGAAAGCATCCATAATGCAAGCAGACATGCATTGCAGAGCAATAAGCTACTAAGGATTCTTGGAGGATCGAATAGTATTTCGAAGACCATTGTGAAACACATGAACAACTGGGGGTGAGCGGATACTTGATAAGTGCAAGAATTATCCATAAGGGTATTCAGGTGACAAAGAACAACAAGGCAGTAAGCTCAAAGGATTATCGAAACAACGTCAAGTATTTTGGGGTATCTTGTAATAACAAGACCAACTGGGGATGGATGTAAGAATAATAACTGCAAGTAGTTATCCATAAGGGTTGATGGTGGAAGGGGAATTGCAAACGCGACGAACACAAGTTCTGGGTTAACAACAGAGAGTATCTTCAGGGTCTTCACGTACAGCAGACGGTCATCAGTAATAAGGGGCTCTCCGGGTGAAAGTGATAACGAGATCCTAATGTTAGATTTAGCAAAATTCATTTAACCCGAATAGAAGAGAGTTTAGAGTCCCAGTGTAAGGATCGAGGAGTAAAAGATCCAAATACCACCCAAATGGCGACATGGGCCCGTAAGGCACACAGCCATGTTAGTAAAAAGTTTTGCAATGTCTAGACTCGACTTCGGCCAAGGAGTGTGGAAGGGGGATTCCTACACGCAGTCGGCTCTGATACCAACTTGTGACGCCCCTGATTCAATCGTACACTAATCATACACGCAAACGTGTACGATCAAGATCAGAGACTCACGGGAAGATATCACAACACAACTCTACAAATAAAAATAAGTCATAGACGCATCATATTACAAGCCAGGGGCCTCGAGGGCTCGAATACCAGAGCTTGACCATAGATGAGTCAGCGGAAGCAACAAAATCTGAGTACAGACATAAGTTAAACAAGTATGCCTTAAGAAGGCTAGCACAAACTGGGATACAGATCGAAAGAGGCGCATGCCTCCTGCCTGGGATCCTCCTAAACTACTCCTGGTCGTCGACAGCGGGCTGCACGTAGTAGTAGCCACCTCCCGAGTAGTAGTAGTCGTCGTCGACGGTGGCGTCTGGCTCCTGGGCTCCAATGTCTGGTCGCAGCAATCGAGTATAGAAAGGGGAAAAGAGGGAGCAAAGCAAGCGTGAGTACTCATCCAAAGTACTCGCAAGCAAGGAGCTACAATACATACATATGCATTGGTATCAAATGGAATAAGGGTATCATAAGTGGACTGAACTGCAGAATGCCGGAATAAGAGGGGGATAGCTAGTCCTATCGAAGACTACGCTTCTGGTAACCTCCATCTTGCAGCAGGAGAAGAGAGTAGATGGTAAGTTCACCAAGTAGCATCGTGTAGCATAATCCTAACTGATGATCCTCCCCTCGTCGCCCTGTGAGAGAGCGATCACCGGTTGTATCTAGCACTTGGAAGGGTGTGTTTTATAAGTATCCGGTTCTAGTTGTCATAAGGTCAAGGTACAACTCCAAGTCGTCCTAATATCGAAAATCACGGCTATTCGAATAGATTAACTCCCTGCAGGGGTGCACCACATAACCCAAAACGCACGATCCCATTTGGCCGGACACACTTTTCTGGGTCATGCCAGCCTCGGAAGATCAACACGTCGCAACCCTACCTAGGCACAACAAAGAGGTCAGCACGCCGGTCTAAATCCTATGGCGCAGGGGTCTGGGCCCATCGCCCTTTGCACACCTGCATGTTGCGACCGCGGCCGGAAGCAGGCCTAGCCTAGCAGGCGTTCCAGTCCAATCCGGCGCGCGCCGCTCAGTCACTGACGTCACGAAGACTTCGGCTGATACCACGACGTCGAGTGCCCATAACTGTCCCAGCGTAGACGGTTAGTGCGTATAGGCCAGTGGCCAAACTCAGATCAAATACCAAGATCTCGTTAAACGTGTTATCTTGAAATAACTGCGAACACCGATCAGGGCCAGGCCCACCTCTCTCCTAGGTGGTCTCAACCTGCCCTGTCGCTTCGCCACAAAGATCCACACAGAGGGCTGTCGGGAAAGTATGTCCTTCCAGCCCCCAATTCGTGAATCAACCGCGGGTACTCCTCGAGCCAACCCGAATTTAGTCACCACATGTATCATGTATAAAGTATATAGTATATACCCGTGATCACCTCCCGAGTGATCACGCTCCGATAGTATAGCATGGCAGACGGACAAGAATGTAGGGCCACTGATGATAAACTAGCATCCTATACTAAGCATTAGGATTGCAGGTAACGGTAACAACAGTAGTAGCAAGGACAAGCTACGCATCAGGATAGGATTAACAGAAAGTAGTAACATGCTACACTACTCTAATGCAAGCAGTATAGAGTAGAGTAGGCGATATCTGGTGATCAAGGACGGGGGCTTGCCTGGTTGCTCTGGCAAGAGAGAGGGGTCGTCAACACCGTAGTCGTACTAGGTAGCAGCGGCGTCGGTCTCGGTGTCTAGCGAGAGAAGAGGGGGAAGAAACAGTAAATATTAAGCAAACAGATGCATGAGGATGCATGACATGACAAAGCGTGAAGCTAGGTGTGCCCTAACGCGGTATGAGGTGGTACCGGTGAAGGGGGGAAACATCCGGGAAACTATCCTTGGTGTTTCGCATTTTTGGACAGATGACCTGGAGGGGGAAAGTTGCATGTTCGCTATGCCAGGGATGTGTGACGGACGAACAGGCTGCGTATCCGGATTCGTCGCGTCATTTTGAGCAACTTTCATGTACAAAGTATTTTCATCCGAGCTACGATTTATTTTGTATTAATTTTGAAAGTTTTAATTGATTTTTTTATTTCTATATTTAATTTAATTCGAAATTAAATTAATATCTAAATGCTACGGGTACACAGGAAGTGTACCCAGCCAATGCAACAAAGGCTGACAGGTGGGGGCAGTTGACTAAGTCAACTACCCAGTCAGCAGAGGCTGGTAGGTGGGCCAGGGGGATGCTGACTGAGCAGTCAACAGTCAAAGTATTGACTGTTGACTAGTCAAAGCAGGGAAGTGGGGTCCAGGTGTCATAGGGACATAATTCTATCCGAGTTTTAATAGTTTAAACAATTAGAGGGAGGGGTCCACCAGTCATAGGGCCAACTAACTAACCGTTTTATTAAACTTATTTAGTTAATTAGAGGGTGGGGCTATCCTGTTAGTGGGTCATTAGTTAACATAGTTCATTTTGTTTGCACAGGTTATTTAGCGACGTGGCCCCCACATGTTAGTGGCACAGAGGCCAATTAGCACTAGGCTAATGACGTCCACGCTGGCACTAAATGACGACAATGGCAGAGCGCGCCGGCGACGACCGGTCGCCCGTCTCCGGCGACCGGTTGCCGCACAGAGGGCTGCTATGGGCAGCAGAGAGAGCGCTGCATCTAGAGGCGTGAGTCGCCGGTGCTGGGATGGCCGGAAACACGACCGGCGACGAGGTTTGGCAGCGGCAAGTGAGTGTGTGAGCGCGTGCGCAGTCACGGGAGGTACAGCGCGCGGACAAGGCTTGTCGCGGCCATCGACAGCGACTGAGGCAAGGAGAAGGAGGGGGCCGGCGAGGGGCTCACAGGGGAGCTCGATGCCGTGCTCTGGAAGGCCGGGAGTGGCTCGATGCAGCGGATCCGACGATGATGACCGGCGGGGCAGAGGCGGTAGATGAGGCCGACCCGGCAAGGTAGTGGTCCCAGGTTGCTTCTATGGGCGAAGTCGACGAAGAGGCGGTCAGTGGAGGCGACGCGGGGATGGCGTCGGGCGGGGCAGCAGCGACAGCGACGGGCGGCGGGCTCTGGGCGCGTCGGGCTGTGCCCGATCCAGGCGAGGGCGCGCTTGAGGGAGAGAGAGAGGGCGAGGTGGATCGGTAGGGTAGGGTTTTGGGAAGGATGACGGTGACGGGCGGCGAGGTCTGACGAGGGGGCTCCGGGCGGCGGCGAGCGCTGGGCGTCGAGGTCGTTGCCCCCGATCCAGATCGGGGGAAGACGCAAGGGGAGAGGTGGGTCAGGGAGTGGGGAAGAGCGTGGGGTTACGGTTACTGGTGGGGGGGCTAGTAGGCCAGGGGGTACGGGGGTGGGCCGGCAGGCCACTCGGCCACACGGCCAACTGGGCCAAGGTCCAGTCGGGGGGGGGTGTGACGTTGTTTTCCTTTTTTTCCTTTTTTTGTAATCTTGCTTTATTGTTTTATCTTTATGCTCATTTAGTTTTGTTCTACAAAATATATACAAAAGCACTTAAATTAGTGTGACTGGTTTTACCACTGCCACAAAAAGTTCACACCTAATTAAAATAGTTTAATATTTTATACATTATAAAAGGCATTTATTTAATTGTTTAAGCTACTGTTTCATTTATTTTAGAGCCTTTAAACACTTTATCAAAGTTTGGTTTCTCCACCACAATTAACAATGATTTACCTGACACCTTTAGAACATTTTAGTTTTAAAGTTTTGAAAATTTTGATGTTTGCCTTTTATTCAATTTTGAATTTGAATTGATTTTTGAACTAACGCGGGATTATCAATAGTAACTGCGGCAACGTGGCATCATTAACGAGGGATTACTGTAGCCTAATTATCCGGGCGTCACAATTCTCCTCCACTACGAGAAATCTCGTCCTGAGATTTAAGAGGTAGTGAAAGGGGGAAAGGTTTTGGTTATGAATCTAGCGGATCTTCTCATCCTGGCTTGCTCTTCACGAAGAAGTTGATCCCTGTCGTTGATGTCTTCATTTCTCTACTTCAGGTCATCTTGACGAAGTTGCATCCTTTCTTCGGGGCCTGTCTCGTACTTACGAATAGGTAAGGGGCTGCTCGACAATGATAGAATGCTATAAGGGTTAACCATTGGGGGTTACCCATGAATGAACATAGGGGTATCTCTCGAGTTGGTCAAATAAAACACATCGAGAGCCAATCAAGAGGGTATAGTAAAAAGTATCAAGCGGATAGGCAATCGTTCGATGCCCAAATTAGAAGGTGAAAGGGTTTTAGGGTATGAGAATAAGTATTGCGTCTGATACCAGAATATATCACAAGGAAGGTGACCCGTCAATTACATACGTGGCCAGGCTCAAGGAATAACTTCGGCAACAGGGTGTACAGGAGAGTCAGGTTTCGATCCTGTGGAGCTGTGGGTTATGGGCCCACCATGTGGGTTAAAAGTAGGAAGGGCGCTTTCATCATGCACGATCATGATAGCAAGGCATGTCAGAGAATAACCTATCAGTTATGTCGGTAACAACATTGGTACCAAGGGCGAGGGACGAAGAGAACCATCTTCCTGCTTGTTAAACGAGGCGAACCAATAGGCAAAGTTCTCGTCCATCGGTGGTTACCGGAATGTCATCAACAATAATAACAGGTTCTTACTGACAGATTGGTACACCAAGGTGCTTACAAAAGCAGTGACTTATTACTGCTTAGATCATATAAATCCTAGAAGGGGTTTAAACAAACTAATGGAAAGGGAAAAGTGTCTATCAGATTAAACAGAAGAATGGAAAGGTAAATGTGTTTAAACACATGTTTCAGGGGTATATCCTTCCCAAGGGCAAGCAAAGCATGATATCCATGATGGGATATAACGTAGAAAACTCTTTAGGTAAGGGAAGAGAAATTTCATGACATTACCCATACAACGGTGTTTGGATAATTGACCAGGAAACATTTAGCATTGGGCTTCAAATGTTCTTGTTGAAAATTGGAGTACCATAGACATGCTTCGAGATAGCATTGACATGGCCATCATGTAAGGGTCAGAATTTGGATGCACAAAGGATCCATCAGGAACAACTTATAGAATAAGTCTTACGATTTCCTCATGGAAGAATGGATAACCTTGCTGAAAAGGAAACTATAACAATAGTCCTCCAATCAGGTGTGCTAGGCATGACCTCACCTTACCGGGTCATATAAGACCAACGCCATAACTCTTGGATATATGTTCCAACCATCATATCTGACCAAGATTCAGATCTGATTGGTGTTAGGATAACTCAGATTCAGGATGCCTGAGAAGAAAGGTGCAACACAAATTGTCGAGATGACATTGTAAGGTTCTCAGGGAAATGAACTATGGAAACGACTTCCAAAGCAAGAGTTCATCATTAAAACAGGGAGAGGGTGAGGAGATGGCTGATGGACTCGGTGACAATCCATCGAGATTCTCAAAAGATGGATCTCCCCAATTATGTGAACAAGGAGATAACATTTGTCAATTCAAAATGGTATAATGATGTATGCTCGAGGAAAACATACACAATTTAAACATTGGTTCAAAGGTGCACCCGAAATATGGGCTTAGGTAGCAGAATCAATGTTAGAATGGTGATTCAATAATCAATGGCCTAAGGATGTAATGTTGACCATCAACTCCAAAGCAATAGGGTTGATAGAAGGACAGAATCCAAACAACACCGTTCACCTGTTGGTATCCTGGTTAGAAACAACACAAGAAAGAATGGTGATTGTGAGAAGTATCACTATAACAAGAATTATCAAGAGGTGGAGCAATTCTCACAACATCCTTGATATAAAAGGTGGTAATATTCCAAGGTAAGGAAGAACAACTGCTGGTTAGCAAGGATCCCAAGGTATAACACAAAACACGAACAAGTTTGTGTTGAACGGAAGGCAATAAAGTGGTCAATGATAACACAAATCATCGAGGGCAAGGATGGTATTTCTCATCATGAATTCGATTGGTATCCTGGAAGGAGTTAAAATGTTGATGATGATCACAACAAATTTTTTCGAGAGGCTCCATGAGGATGCAATCGCTCGGCGATGACATCAAGCGAAGGGATGGTGAAGCAAAATGTTATTATAGCCATAGATAAGATGCCATCTCAGAATTCAGAGTTGTCTCTCAAGACAAACAATATGATGGTGAAAGTTCGATGTAAGCTTAGAGCACTGTCGGGATTGTGTCCCGAGGATGGACATAGGTAGAATGGTCAAGCAGTCAGCCTAACGATGATGATGTGGTCAATCATCTGGGAATGACACGATCGAGTACAAACTCGTATGCATTGAAGATTACTAAGAGTTGTTGAATCGTAGTGCTAACTCGATTCAGTTATCGATGTCTTTGAGTGTTAAATTACTCAGAGCCCATGAAAAATTGGAATCAATGAGAATGTAGCACTTGATGAAGAACTCATAAGAAGTTATGCAGTTCCGTGATAATCTTGAGATACCAGGGGGTAATACTCGACGACAAATCAAAGTAGAGGTTGGTCTGGGGTATTACTTCGCAGAAGACAATTGCTTAAACTTGCACGAGAAATGGTATTTAAAGGAGAACATGGTCGGAACCACGATTGCAAAAGGCCAGATCCCAGATATAAGATGAACTTATACCAAAGGAATAATTAATTAAGAGAAGCTTCAATGATAAGATCTACATTGTGTCCATGGGCATGAACGCAAGGTTCAAGGTCGACTCCCACTTCTTCAATGCATAACCTTTCATTCACTGCTCTAGTTAAAAATGATTTCAATGTCAAAACCTACCCGGTGAATTACCAGAGGAGTATGACCCGTGAAAACTTTTGGGTTCACACAGATTAAGAAAGGCACAGGTTCAACCCGTCAGGGTATCGTGGAATCATATACCACAAGCTTCAATCATAAATACCACCAGCTCAAAAACAGAGCATGGTTGAGAAAAACAGAGGATACAATTCACCAAAAGCATTATGTATCCGAGGAAAGTCTCACAAGGTTATTAAATAAGGAGGACACTATCGAATAATAATCCAATAAAGGATCTGACGGTCCATAGTGGAGTTGATGTGAGCATCGGCACACAATCAGTTGAAGAAAGGGTGCAAGGGCATTAGATTATAGAACACCTGAATGATTCGATGCTTAGTTATCAAAGAAATTATGATTCCCAAATAGAAGGATCAGAAGCAGACGCTCTGATCAAGTGTGGATAAGTTCAATAGGCCTAAGGGTACAATTGACGGCAACAGATTGGTCGAGAACAAGCTCATGTTGAAAATTGACGTCTGAGCCAGAAAGATAATTTAAAAGGATCAACTGATAATTGTGTGCATTCGCACTCATGTTGAATCAATAGGATCAAAATTTACGGTGTCTAAGGATACTAACGAATATTGCCAGACATATGGAAAGCATCCATAATGCAAGCAGACAAGTATTGCAGAGCAATAAGCTACTAAGGATTCTTGGAGGATCGAATAGTATTTCGAAGACCATTGTGAAACACATGAACAACTGGGGGTGAGCGGATACTCGATAAGTGCGAGAATTATCCATAGGGGTATTCAGGTGACAAAGAACAACAAGGCAGTAAGCTCAAAGGATTATCGAAACAACGTCAAGTATTTTGGGGTATCTTGTAATAACAAGACCAACTGGTGATGAATGTAAGAATAATAACTGCAAGTAGTTATCCATAAGGGTTGACGATGGAAGGGGAATTGCAAACGCGATGAACACAAGTTCTCGGGTTAACAGCGGAGAGTATCTTCAGGGTCTTCATGTACAGCAGACGGTCATAAGTAATAAGGGGCTCTCCGGGTGAAAGTGATAACGAGATCCTAATGTTAGATTTAGCAAAATTAATTTAACCCGAATAGAAGAGAGTTCAGAGTCCCAGTGTAAGGATTGAGGAGTAAAAGATCCTAATACCACCCAAATGGCGATGTGGGCCCGTAAGGCACACAACCATGTTAGTAAAAAGTTTTGCAATGTCTAGACTCGACTTTGGCCATGGAGTGTGGAAGGGGGATTCCTACAGGCAGTCGGCTCTGATACCAACTTGTGACGCCCCCGATTCAATCGTACACTAATCATACACGCAAACGTGTAAGATCAAGATCATAGACTCATGGGAAGATATCACAACACAACTCTACAAATAAAAATAAGTCATAGAAGCATCATATTACAAGCCAGGGGCCTCGAGGGCTCGAATACCAGAGCTTGACCATAGATGAGTCAGTGGAAGCAACAAAATCTGAGTACAGACATAAGTTAAACAAGTATGCCTTAAGAAGGCTAGCACAAACTGGGATACAGATCGAAAGAGGCGCATGCCTCCTGCCTGGGATCCTCCTAAACTACTCCTGGTCGTCGACAGCGGGCTGCACGTAGTAGTAGCCACCTCCCGAGTAGTAGTAGTCGTCGTCGACGGTGGCGTCTGGCTCCTGGGCTCCAATGTCTGGTCGCAGCAATCGAGTATAGAAAGGGGAAAAGAGGGAGCAAAGCAAGCGTGAGTACTCATCCAAAGTACTCGCAAGCAAGGAGCTACAATACATACATATGCATTGGTATCAAATGGAATAAGGGTATCATAAGTGGACTAAACTGCAGAATGCCGGAATAAGAGGGGGATAGCTAGTCCTATCGAAGACTACGCTTCTGGTAACCTCCATCTTGCAGCAGGAGAAGAGAGTAGATGGTAAGTTCACCAAGTAGCATCGTGTAGCATAATCCTAACCGATGATCCTCCCCTCGTCGCCCTGTGAGAGAGCGATCGCCGGTTGTATCTAGCACTTGGAAGGGTGTGTTTTATAAGTATCCGGTTCTAGTTGTCATAAGGTCAAGGTACAACTCCAAGTCGTCCTAATATCGAAAATCACGGCTATTCGAATAGATTAACTTCCCTGCAGGGGTGCACCACATAACCCAACACGCTCGATCCCATTTGGCCGGACACACTTTTCTGGGTCATGCCCGGCCTCAGAAGATCAACACGTCGCAACCCTACCTAGGCACAACAGAGAGGTCAGCACGCCAGTCTAAATCCTATGGCGCAGGGGTCTGGGCCCATCGCCCTTTGCACACCTGCATGTTGCGAACGCGACCGGAAGCAGACCTAGCCTAGCAGGCGTTCCAGTCCAATATGGCACGCGCCGCTCAGTTGCTGACGTCACGAAGGCTTCGGCTGATACCACGACGTCGAGTGCCCATAACTGTCCCCGCGTAGATGGTTAGTGCGTATAGGCCAGTGGCCAAACTCAGATCAAATACCAAGATCTCGTTAAACGTGTTATCTTGAAATAACTGCGAACGCCGACCAGGGCTAGGCCCACCTCTCTCCTAGGTGGTCTCAACCTGCCCTGTCGCTTCGCCACAAAGATCCACACAGAGGGCTGTCGGGAAAGTATGTCCTTTCAGCCCCCAATTCGTGAATCAACCGCGGGTACTCCTCGAGCCAACCCGACTTTAGTCATCACATGTATCATGTTTAAAGTATATCGTATATACCCGTGATCACCTCCTGAGTGATCACGGCCCGATAGTATAGCATGGCAGACGGACAAGAATGTAGGGCCACTGATGATAAACTAGCATCCTATACTAAGCATTAGGATTGCAGGTAAAGGTAACAACAGTAGTAGCAAGGACAAGCTACGCATCAGGATAGGATTAACAGAAAGCAGTAACATGCTACACTACTCTAATGCAAGCAGTATAGAGTAGAGTAGGCGATATCTGGTGATCAAGGACGGGGGCTTGCCTGGTTGCTCTGGCAAGAGAGAGGGGTCGTCAACACCGTAGTCGTACTAGGTAGCAGCGGCGTCGATCTCGGTGTCTAGCGAGAGAAGAGGGGGAAGAAACAATAAATATTAAGCAAACAGATGCATGAGGATGCATGACATGACAAAGTGTGAAGCTAGGTGTGCCCTAACGCGGTATGAGGTGGTACCGGTGAAGGGGGGAAACATCCGGGAAACTATCCTCGGTGTTTCGCATTTTGGACAGATGACCTGGAGGGGGAAAGTTGCATGTTCGCTATGCCAGGGATGTGTGACGGACGAACAGGCTGCGTATCCGGATTCGTCGCGTCATTTTGAGCAACTTTCATGTACAAAGTATTTTCATCCGAGCTACGGTTTATTTTGTATTAATTTTCAAAGTTTTAATTGATTTTTTTATTTCTATATTTAATTTAATTCGAAATTAAATTAATATCTAAATGCTACGGGTACACAGGAAGTGTACCCAGCCAATGCAACAAAGGCTGACAGGTGGGGGCAGTTGACTAAGTCAACTACCCAGTCAGCAAAGGCTAGTAGGTGGGCCAGGGGGATGCTGACTGAGCAGTCAACAGTCCAAGTATTGACTGTTGACTAGTCAAAGAAGGGAAGTGGGGTCCAGGTGTCATAGGGACATAATTCTATCCGAGTTTTAATAGTTTAAACAATTAGAGGGAGGGGTCCACCAGTCATAGGGCCAACTAACTAACCGTTTTATTAAACTTATTTAGTTAATTAGAGGGTGGGGCTATCCTGTCAGTGGGTCATTAGTTAACATAATTCATTTTGTTTGCACAGGTTATTTAGCGACGTGGCCCCCACATGTTAGTGGCACAGAGGCTAATTAGCACTAGGCTAATGACGTCCACGCTGGCACTAAACGACGGCAATGGCAGAGCGCACCGGCGACGACCGGTCGCCCGTCTCCGGCGACCGGTTGCCGCAAAGAGAGGTGCTATGGGCAGCAGAGAGAGCGCTGCATCTAGAGGCGCGAGTCGCCGGTGCTGGGATGGCCGGAAACACGACCCGCGACGAGGTTTGGTAGCGGCAAGTGAGTGTGTGAGCGCGTGCGCAGTCACGGGAGGTACGGCGCGCGGACAAGGCTTGTCGCGGTCATCGACAGTGATTGAGGCAAGGGGAAGGATGGGGCCGGCGAGGGGCTCACAGGGGAGCTCGATGGCGTGCTCTGGAAGGCCGGGAGTGGCTCGATGCAGCGGATCCGACGATGATGACCGGCGGGGCAGAGGCGGAAGATGAGGCCGACCCGGCAAGGTAGTGGTCCCAGGTTGCTTCTATGGGCGAAGTCGACGAAGAGGCGGTCGGCGGAGGCGACGCGGTGACGGCGTCGGGTGGGGCAGCGGCAACAGCGACGAGCGGCGGGCTCTAGGCGCGTCGGGCTGTGCCCGATCCAGGCGAGGGCGTGCTTGAGGGAGAGAGAGGGCGAGGTGGATTGGTAGGGCTAGGGTTTCGGGAAGGATGACGGTGACGGGCGGCGAGGTCCGACGAGGGGGCTCCGGGCGGCGGCGAGCGCTGGGCGTCGAGGTCGTTGCCCACGATCCAGATTGGGGGAAGACGCAAGGGGAGAGGTGGGTCAGGGGAGTGGGGAAGAGCGTGGGGTTACGGTTACTGGTGGGGGGGGTGCTAGTAGGCCAAGGGGTGCGGGGGTGGGCCGGCAGGCCACTTTGCCACATGGCCAACTGGGCCAAGGCCCAGTCGGGGGGGGGGGTGTGACGTTGTTTTCCTTTCTTTATTTTTTCGTAATCTTGCTTTATTGTTTTATCTTTATGCTCATTTAGTTTTGTTCTACAAAATATATACAAAAGCACCTAAATTAGTGTGACTGGTTTTACCACTGCCACAAAAAGTTCACACCTAATTAAAATAGTTTAATATTTTATACATTATAAAAGGCATTTATTTTATTGTTTAAGCTACTGTTTCATTTATTTTAGAGCCTTTAAACACTTTATCAAAGTTTGGTTTCTCCACCACAATTAACAATGATTTACCTGACACCTTTAGAACATTTTAGTTTTAAAGTTTTGAAAATTTTGATGTTTTCCTTTTATTCAATTTTGAATTTGAATTGGTTTTTGAACTAACGCGGGATTATCAATAGTAACTGCGGCGACGTGGCATCATTAATGAGGGATTACTCTAGCCTAATTATCCGGGCGTCACAGGGGTCCTCGGACAGCCGGACTATATACTTTGGCCGGACTGTTGGACTATGAAGATACAAGATTGAAGACTTCGTCCCGTGTCCGGGTGGGACTCTCCTTTGTGTGGAAGGAAAGCTTGGCATTTCGGATATGTAGATCTCCTCCCTTGTAACCGACTCTGCGTAACCCTAGCCCCCTCCGGTGTCTATATAAATCGGAGGGTTTAGTCCGTAGGACAACAACAATCATAATCATAGGCTAGCTTCTAGGGTTTAGCCTCTACGATCTCGTGGTAGATCAACTCTTGTAATACTCATATCATTAAGATCAATCAAGCAGGACGTAGGGTATTACCTCCATCAAGAGGGCCCGAACATGGGTAAACATTGTGTCCCCCGCCTCTTGTTACCATCCGCCTTAGACGCACAGTTCGGGACCCCCTACTCGATATCCACCGGTTTTGACACTGACATTGGTGCTTTCATTGAGAGTTCCATCGTGTCGTCACCGTAGGGCTTGATGGATCCTTCGATCATCGACAACGATGCGGTCCAGGGTGAGGTTTTTCTCCCCAGACAGATCTTCGTATTCGGCGGCTTCGTACTACGAGCCAACTCGCTTGGCCATCTGGAGCAGATCGATTGCTACGCCCCTGGCCATCAGGTCAGGCTTGAACTATATTGCTGACATCCATGGAGACTTGATCTTCGACGGATTCAAGCCCATGTAAGGTGCGCCGCACAGTCGCGACGAGCATGACTTAGCTCTGCTGCCGGACGGTGTTCGAGAAATCACACCTGTGGCTACTCCGGCCCTCAAATCGGAGCAGATCGTGCCGTCCGAGGATGGGTGGATGGACCCCGCCACGGAGGCCGCACACCCAGTGGCGATAGAGCTTAATACTAACTTCACCTCCTGTGAGACCTGTGTTGCCGGACCCTTGGATTCGTCCCCGGCCACAGGCTCCGAGTCGCCTACGTCCGTGCCTATCGAATCTGATTGGGCACCGATCATGGAGTTCACCTCCGCGGATATCTTTCAGCACTCGCCCTTGGGCGACGTGCTAAATTCATTAAGGTCTCTCTCCTTGTTAGGAGGCCCTTGGCCGAACTGTGTTTGGCTCAAGCGAGAAGCGGATGACGAAGAAATCCGTCCCCCACCCACCACCCACTTAATAGCCACTGTCGAGGACTTAACCGACATGCTTGATTTCGGCTCCGAAGACATCGACGGTATGGACGACGATGCAGGAGAAGAACAGGAACCACCGCCCACATGGCGCTGGACAACCACCTCATCATATGATATATACATGGTGGACACCCCCAAAGAAAGCGATGGCAATGAGGCAACGGAGGATAATCCCCTCAAGAAGCAATCTAAGCATCAGTGTCATCGGTGCCGCTCTAAGCCCCGCCATAGCAAAAACAACGATACCGGCACAAGAGACAATAACGCTGCGGACAGTGCCGAAGACAATCCCCTCCAGCCAGGCTTCGAGCGGGAGGATGGGCAAGCTAGCCCTAAGGAACATGCGGCAGACAGGGAATCAGAGATTGACAATTACATGCCTCTCTCCGATGACGAGATGAGCCTCGGTGACAAAGAATTTATCATGCCCGAGGATCCCGTCGAGCAGGAGTGCTTCAAGCGCCGGCTTATAGCCACAGCAAAAAGCCCGAAGAAAAAGCAACAACAACTTCAAGCTGACCGAGATCTGCTAGTGGATAGATGGACCGAAGTACTGGCAGCCAAGGAATACGAACTCGAGCGCCCAAGCAATAGTTACCCAAAGCGCAGGTTGCTACCCCAACTTGAGGAGGAAGCATTAAAGCCTACACTACCAGCGTATGATGCGGCTGATCGGCCACCTCATGGCCGAGACAAAGCGGTGTATCAGGTCGAAGTCCATCCCGCACCCTGTCGCTAGTCAAACAAAAACACCAAGGCCCGGGGCAACATGCAGCACCTGCGAGACGTATTGGAAAACAAAGCAGGACATACAAGATTTATCTACGGATCACGGGGGCGCGCCCCAACGAGTGACGACGACCGTCACGCCTGATATACTAGAAGCAAATCCGGCCAGGCCAAATACAGCAGACAAGACTCGTATGAACTGCGTCGGGATATAGCCTGGCACAGAGGCGCCGCACACCCCCTATGCTTCACGGATGAAGTAATGGATCATGAATTCCCAGAAGGTTTTAAACCCATGAATATTGAATCATATGATGGCACAACAGACCCCGCGGTTTGGATCGAAGATTTCCTCCTCCACATCCACATGGCCCACGGTGACGATCTACATGCCGTCAAGTACCTCCCATTAAAACTCAAAGGACCTGCTCGGCATTGGCTCAATAGCCTGCCGACAAACTCCATTGGCAGTTGGGAGAACTTGGAAGACGCATTCCTTGATAACTTCCAGGGCACTTATGTGCGACCACCGGATGCCGATGACTTAAGTCACATAACCCAACAGCCAGGGGAATCAGCCAGGAAATTCTGGACTCGGTTCCTAACTAAAAAGAACCAAATCGTCGACTGTCCGGATGCCGAGGCCTTAGAGGCATTTAAGCATAACATCCGCGACGAGTGGCTCGCCCGACACCTCGGCCGAGAAAAGCCGAAGTCCATGGCAGCCCTCATGACACTCATGACCCGCTTTTGTGCGGGCGAGGATAGCTGGCTGGCTCGCAGCAACAACACTTCAAGAAACCCTGGCAATCCAGATGCCAAAGATAGCAATGGCAGGCCACATCGCAACAGACACAAGCGCCGCAACAACGGCGACAACGCCGAAGACACGACAGTCAATGCCGGATTCTGTGGCTCTAAATCCAGTCAGCGGAAAAAGCCATTCAAAAGAAGCAATCCGGGCCCGTCCAGCTTAGACCGCATACTCGATCATTCGTGTCAAATTCACGGCACCCCTGATAAACCAGCCAACCACACCAATAGAGAATGCTGGGTGTTCAAACAGGCCGGCAAGTTAAATGCCAAAAACAAGGAAAAGGGGTTGCATAGCGACGACGAGGAGGAGCCCCGGCCGCCGAACATAGGAGGATAGAAGAAATTCCCTCCCTAAGTGAAAATGTTAAACATGATATACGCAACCCATATTCCCAAGCGGGAACGGAAGCGTGCTCTGAGGGACGTCTATGCGATGGAGCCAGTCGCCCCAAAGTTCAATCCATGGTCTTCTTGTCCGATCACCTTCGATCACAGGGACCACCCCACTAGTATCCTCATGGTGCTTCTGCCGCATTGGGCCTTGATCCCATCATTGATGGATTTCACCTCACTCGAGTCCTTATGGATGGTGGCAGCAGCCTGAACCTGCTCTATCAGGATACAGTGCGTAAAATGGGCATAGACCCCTCGAGGATCAAGCCCACCAAAACCACCTTTAAAGGTGTCAACCCAGGTGTAGAGGCCTGTTGCACGGGCTCAATAAAACTAGAAGTAGTCTTCGGATCTCCGGACAACTTTCAAAGCGAGGAGTTAATCTTCGATATCGTCCCCTTCCGCAGCGGCTATCATGCACTGCTCGGATGAACCGCATTTGCCAGATTCAATGCGGTACCACATTATGCATACCTCAAGCTCAAAATGCTAGGACCTCGCAGGGTTATAACAGTTAATGGAAACACAGAACGCTTGGTCCGCACAGAGGAGCACACTGCGGCCCTCGCAACAGAAGCGCAAAGAAGCCTTATGAGGCAAACTGCCAATTCAGCGAAAAAGACCCCGGACACCTTCAAACGAGTCCGGAGTACCCTGCAAGAGGATCGCCAGGCACATTTAGAGCTCGCCTAGCAATTCGGCCTCCGTCCTAGTCCCAGTCAAGCGGCAAAATTTGCGCCGCACGTACATAATTACGCACTCAAGATACCATGGGCATAGGCGGAGGCACGACCATGGCACGACCCACAATGCGGTTCAACCGCTTCAGGACCCGTATACCTTTAACATTTTCTTCCTTTCAGGACCCTATTCCCCGAAGGCCCTCTCCGATCGTCTGATTATCGGACCCGTCATGAGAAAGAAACACCAAGGAAGCAAGAAGCTTTGTCGTACAAGGGAATCCTCAGGTGGTCTCTGATAACGATTGATATACCTGTTTTGCATACCCACACGCAGCTTGACCTTGGATAGGACATGTCAAATGGTCCTATTTTTTTACTTATTGCACTACATGTATGCATATGCTTTGACGTATCATTTAAATAACAATATACAACATCAGCTCATTATTGCATTCCTTTATCTTTTTTTCCTGTCTGCTTACTTACGACAAGTTGCACCCATACATTCTGATACGACCAGTGCGCCAGGGGCTTCAGTTTACCCCATAACACGACATGAAAAGTTCGAAGACTTTTGACAGTGCGACACCCCGAACTTATAGCATTATATGCATCAGCTCCGAATCATGTATTGGGTCAATAGTTGGGTTTGCCCGACTCCCATGTTTTGGTACCTTATGTTCCGCTATATCGGCTAAGGTAGCACTGGGAGAACTACTGCGATTGTGTCCCGGTTCTTTCGGACGAGAACCTCAGTAGTGAAAGCCGAAAACTGACTGTCATGATGTGGCGATAGCTGGTCACTGTTCGAGAGGTCTCAAATCCTTAAAGATTTTTTCCACTTCGGGCGAGGAGTCGGCCTTGTCCGATGTAGGCGTACATAGCGCCCCAAGTTCGGCCTTCCGAATACTAGGGGCTTCACCAAAATTTAAAATTGTTGACTTCTATGGCTAAGTGAGAGTGATAAAGCCTTATTGTCCGATTGCCTGGTTCGTTGTGCTAAACACCTCCTTCGAAGGACCCAAAACTGGGATAAAGAGTGATAAGGTTTATCTCGAACACCTCAGTACTAGTTACATGGGGGCAGAAGCCGACGACTCGCCAACTCTCAAATTTTATAAACGGCCGCACAGAAGGTAATATTTTAAATTAACAAGCGTTACATAGCGCACATGAACTCATTTCATATTACAGGATCAAAGAGTACATTCATTCAAATATCACATCCTTAGCACATTCATCTGCCACAAGGCGAGCACCCTTCAGGACACTGTCATAATACTTTTCGGGGTGGCGATGCTCCTTGCCCTCCGGTGGCTCCTCCTTCACCAGCTTTTCGGCGTCCATCTTTGCCCAGTGCACTTTCGCCCGGGCAAAAGCCCTGCGCGCACCCTCAATGCAGGTGGACCGCTTTATCACTTCAAGCCAGGGGCAGGCGTTTACAAGTCGCCGTACCATGCCAAAATAGCTGCTGAGCAGGGGCTCGCTAGGCCACATCCGGACTATGAGGCCCTTCATGGCCAGTTCGGCTGCCTTGTGAAGCTCGACCAGCTGCTTCAACTGGTCGCTCAAGGGCATCGGATGTTTGGTCCCACTATACTAAGACTAGAACAGCTTCTCCGTCGAGCTCCCTTCCTCGGCCTGATAGAAATCCGCGGCATCCGACACACTACGAGGTAGATCTGCGAACGCTCCTGTAGAGCTTCGAATTCTGGTAAGTAAAAGGAAAGTTTCCTTCACATGCTTGCTTTGCATAAAGAATGCCTTACCCGCCGCTATCTTCCTAACCACCTCAATTTCCTGGAGGGCCTTTTGGGCTTCAGCCTTAACATTTTGTGCGTTCTCGAGGGACTTTGCAAGCTCGGACCCTTGCGTCTTAGAGTCATGCTCCAAGGACTCGTACTTCTTGGCAAACTCCTGGAGCTCTTGCTGAACCTCGCCGACTCAGGCCTCTTGCTTCTCTCGCTCGGCGCGCTCCTTGGCCGCTTTGCCTTCGGCCTCGGACAACGCCTTCTTCAGGGTCGCCACCTCGGTCGTGGCCCCTAGCAAAATTCATGACGATCCTGTGATCTAACAACCAGTTTCCTCTTTCTTTATCAATAAACAGACGAGGTATCACTTACCTTTGTTCTCTTTGAGCTGCGTCTTGGTAAGGCCGAGCTCTTCCTCGGACCGCTCAAGGTCCCGCTTCAGTGCAGAGACCTCCACTGTGTGAGCGGCAGCGGCCAATAGTGAAGCCTGCTTATTCACATAGACATATTATGATTAGACTCCTATGATTATTATTTGATCCTTTGTTCGGCCTTTCTTCCGAACACCAAACAGAGCATCAGGGGCTACTGTCTATGCTGTAACATTTTCTCACAATTTGATTACTTACCTCAAAGCCAGTTAGGACGCTGGCACAGGCTTCAGTCAGTCCGCTTTTGGCAGACTGAATCTTCGTGACCACCGCACTCATGATACTGCGGTGCTCTTCATCAATGGAAGCGCCGCGAAGCGCTTCCAGCAAATTGTCTGATGCCCCTGGATGGGCAGAGGCCATCGGCATAGACTTGCTGCCCCGGCATTAGAGCCCATGGGAGTCTTGCCCCTTGTGCGCCCAGCGTCCGGAATGTCGCCTTGGGGCGCTTCCGGAACTGTCTCTCCTTGGTTCAGTACCCTTTGAGATAGCACCTCGACATCGTCCGTAGGGTGGGGGGAGGAGGCGGTCGGGAGTGAATCACTATTCATCTCCGACAGGCCCAAAGACTCATATGAAGAGGATACGTCGATACAGGCTTTGGAGGGGCTGCATGATCATGTTCGGCATGATAAGAAGTAATAAAATAAAACATACCAAGAGCTATTATGGTATCCGGATACTTACGACTTCGCCAGGGGCTTGTCCCTAGGCAACCACTCCTCGTCGCTAAAAGCGGCCACCGTGGAGCAGTCCGGAAGGAGAGTCCTTCCCTTCTTGGACCCTTCGGCTTCCCCTGATGGGGCGGCCTTCCTTTTCTTGTCTCCCCCGGCTGGGGGGGACTTTCCTCTTCCTCCTCGTTTTCATGGGAGGAGGGCGCCTCGGTGTTATCGGACGATGATTCCGATACGACCTTGCACCGGAGACCTTTCCTGGTGCCCGTGGCCTTCTTCTTGGCCTTCTTCTTCGGCGCCTCATAGGGCGCTGGAGCCAGCATCTCCGTTAAGAGAGCACTTGCTGGATCCTCATGCAGTGGGGCCGGACAATTGATCCGCTCTGCTGTCGCGACCCATTCCTGTTAAATGGCATGGAGGCTTAGATCCCCCACATGATTATACTGGGGAAAGAAACATCTTATGAGATATAAGAAGCTTACCGGATTGGCAGGGCGCTTTGTGCTGAGTCCGTGATCCTCGGTAAGGGGAGGAGGTACCTCGGCGGACTTGAACAGCACCCTCCAGATGTCCTGGTGTGTCGTGTCAAAGAGCTCTCGCAGCGTCTGGTGCTTGACCGGGTCGAACTCCCACATATTGAATGCCCGTCTTTGACATGGGAGAATCCGACAGAAGAGCATGACCTGGACCACGTTGACAAGCTTAATTTTCTTGCTTATCATGTTTTTAACACAGTTCTGGAGTCCGGTCAGCTCCACCGATGAACCCCATGATAGGCCCTTCACTTTCCAGGAGGTGAGCCGCGTGGGGATGCCGGATCAAAATTTGGGGGCCGCTACCCAGTTGGTGTCACGCGGCTCGGTGATATAGAACCACCCCGATTGCTACCCCTTCACTGTCTCCACATAGGAGCCTTCGAGCCAGGTGATGTTGGGCATTTTTCGCACCATTGCGCCTCCGCACTTCGCTTGCTGGCCGACCACCACCTTCGGTTTAACATTGAAGGTCTTCAGCCACAGACCGAAGTGGGGCTTGATGCGGAGGAAGGCCTCGCACACGACGATAAACGCCGAGATGTTGAGGATGAAATTGGGGGCCAGATCATGGAAGTCCAGTCTGTAGTAGAACATGAGCCCACGAACAAATGGGTGGAGGGGAAATCCCAGCCTGCGGATGAAATGGGTGAGGAATACCACCCTTTCGTGGGATTCGGGGGTAGGGATGATCTGCCCCTCATCTGGGAGCTGGTGCGCGATGTCTGCGGCCAGGTATCCAGCTTCCCGGAGCTTCGTAATGTTCTCCTCCATAACGGAGGAGACCATCCACTTGCCTCCTGCTCCAGACATGTTTGGAGTGGTTTTACAGAGAAAATGCGAACTTGGGCGCTGGAGCTCGAGTGCGCAAGAATGGATGGGCAGGGAAGAAGAAGGCGTGGGTGAAAAGGAGGAGTCCTTGTCCCTTTATAAGGGCGGAAGAAGCTATGCGCCTCCCCACCTACCTGGTAAACTCGCTTATTCCCCAAGCGCCGTAATTGATGGCGCGGTTGGGTTACCCACACCCGTACTGATGAGAATCACGTGATAAGGGGACACGATCTCTGGTTCGACAGGACGTGCCAAGAAAACCGCCTCGCAATACGTGTAGTAGCTGGTTGAGAAAAACGGTTCGAATAATGACCGGTCCATGGCGTGATGCCACGTTATGAAAAGTTGTCAATAGATTAGATTTGTGGAAATATTATACTCTCTACGGTGGTATGTGGAATTTGTTTTGGAGAGCCGAACACAATCCTTGTGTTTAGAATCTTCTATGGAGTATTCAGAGAAGGAACCCGCCTTGCAATGCCGAAGATAATCTGCGCGCCGGACTCATCGTCATTAAAGCCTGGTTCAGGGGCTACTGAGGGAGTCCTAGATTAGGGGGTCCTCGGACAGCCGGACTATATACTTTGGATGGACTGTTGGAGTATGAAGATACAAGATTGAAGACTTCGTCCCGTGTCCGGGTGGGACTCTCCTTTGCATGGAAGGCAAGCTTGGCAGTTCGAATATGTAGATCTCCTCCCTCGTAACCGAGTCTGTGTAACCCTAGCCCCCTCCGGTGTCTATATAAACCGGAGGGTTTAGTCTGTAGGACAACAACAATCATAATCATAGGCTAGCTTCTAGGGTTTAGCCTCTACGATCTCGTGGTATATCAACTCTTGTAATACTCATATCATCAAGATCAGTCAAGCAGGACGTAGGGTATTACCTCCATCGAGAGGGCCCGAACCTGGGTAAACATTGTGTCCCCCGCCTCCTGTTACCATCCGCCTTAGACGCACAGTTCAGGACCCCCTACCCGAGATCCGCCGGTTTTGACACCGACGTCAACCAAATGACATCTCTTTTCCAATCCCTACTCATATGAATTGAGATACTCCATGTCATCTCTTTCCTACAACTTCCATGTATACATCTTCTATTCCTAAATAGCTAGTACAACCCACTAGTAGCTTTTTTCCAAGGCATGCAACTATGGCACAAGAACTATATAGTGTGCGAATAACTTGAAAGATGGTCGCTGGATGAAGCTAATCCGACAGTGCAGAGATGGCAAATCCGAGCACTACTGGCTGTTGGATATCATCAACATTCCACCAGATCTACCAGATATACAATTTAGAAGACTCCATGGTTGAACTTAAGCATAATGTACAAACCTCAAAACACAAGCACTTCTCCTTTGTTCTAGAATCTTCTGTATCATAATTGATTTTTTTGTAAATGAATTTCCATTATTTGTTTTTTACTTTATGTTTTACTATGCACAACCCCACGAATCTTAACATTTTTATAAAACTAATTAATTTTGAATGAGATGAACTATAAGAACTAAACGAACATCTACACCATGCATATATGACTCAAAGCTTTACATGCTATAGTGTGTATTTATTCATAATTTGGTTTCGAAATCTCATGTGTTCAATGCATGTGTACCTTACTAGTTTTGAGTAGAGTAGCAAATTTCACGCGGCCCCGGCTATATCAAAATGCAGGGCCCATGCATCATTACCTTTTGGTCGAACCTACGTCCACAATTTTTTGTACGTACTATATCTCCACTGGTCCCTGAACCCAAAATGCTGCCTCGTTCCCCTAAAACCAAGCGGCCCACACATACTCCCTTCGATTCTATTTACTTTGCACATAACTCTAAACACGGATACCAAGAAGCCCCAACAAAGCAAAAGAACGAACAGTTTTACCCCGCAACTTGTGTGATCGGCATGCGTGAACCATCATAAACACATCCGTTATGATTGGCCGAAGTTCCTGCATGCCTGGCATACATGGCTCTCAGCGACTGCATGCAAGCACATGGTTCCCTCTCCCGCATGCACTCTGTTGGAAACATGTGATATTAACGCAGAGCACTACAGCCGAGGTAGAAAGGGAGGGGCGTAGTCGGAAACAACTGCTGTAACATAGGATCATGCAGACCATTACGAAAAAAACGAAAAAACTTAGGCGCAGAGTAAAACGGATCGGAGGGAGTATTTAAGGTGTTGACTCGAACTCAATCCCTCTCCCGTTTACTATGATGTGGCCCCGCACGCCCTAGTAGTACTCCTACAAACAGTACTGCCGCATGCATCATCAGTTTTCTTCAAGAGGACGAGGGAGAAGCCGATTTGTAGTGGAGGCGCTTTCAAAAAAAAGATCTGTAGTGGAGACCCCTACCCTAGGGTGCCCTAGGTAGCTGCCGCATGCATCATTGGTTTTCTCTTTTCTTTATGCTCTTGCGCCCTAGAGTGAAATGATGGTTGCTTCGTCTGTCCAGCTTAATGCGGAAAGGTGGGGCTTTGTGATTTGACCCCTCATCGCTCATTTTCTACTACTGCGGCGCTACGACCGGGGTGCCTCCAATTCCAACCGCTGCTCCGAACTATAATTTGGTGCATCGCACGTGGAACAAGACAGTGGATGAGCCACATGTCGGCCAAAGGGGTCCTGTTAAGTGTGTCGCCATTTCGTGTGCGGACTGACCCTGCTTGAGTCGCTACGCCAACACGACAGGTGCAGCCAACCACTTGGTTTTGCTCCTTGGTGAATCCCGACTATATTGATCTAAAAAGATAATTACTGAACTACCCTCTCCGTCTCGTTTTTTAGACGTCTCGGTTTATAGGGTGTGCACGTAGTTCTAGGTCATCCATTTGACTAACTAAATCTGAGTTACTATGTCACAAAAAGTATATCATTGGATTATTAAGCGGATGTAGTTTCTAAACATATACTGTTCATCACATATATAGATAGTTAAATTCTCAACCTAGAACGACGTGCATGCCATGTTAACCGATACGGAGGAAGTATAGTAGTAAAAATCAGGTTATTTTACCGAGCGATCGGCGGGGGAGCATGGCTTGTCAGGCGGTCCCATGTGTCATGATGTACCAAGGCGAAGCGCGTGTCCCTTTTGAGGCAGAAGCAATACTACATGGTTTGAGATGATGGCGAACCGAAGTGTGAAATAATGGTTGCTTCGTCCATCTGGGAAGGTGCGGCATTGTGATTTGACGTCTCATTGCTCATTACTACTACTACTGGGGCGGTACGACTGGAGTGCGTCCCCCCTGCTGTTCTGCCCTATTATTTGGTGCTTGACACGTCGACCCGGTTGCTATATGTCCCACATGTCGGCGACAAGAAGTACAGAATTCATGAAAGCGAGCATCGACCGAGGAGTACAAGACACGGCTTGGGTTTTTGCTGCTTCGCGTGATCCAACGATACAAACCCCGTACTAAAAAAAGGCGAGGGCAGGTCTTTTCCTGCGCGGCAGGCAGGGGAGTTTGGCATAGTCTGTTCGAGCCAAGGAGGCAGGAAGGGAAACAAGCAAATAAAGGTTGAGCGACTTAGTTTTGGGAAAATCTGATTTTACAGAGTACGTACCCACTAGGGTTTATAGGGCTCATCTAAAAAACATTCATTTTTCCGTTTTATAAGTCTCAATTCTACTACTAGTAGTAGTACCATCACATGTTGGATTTCGAGGTGCGTTAGATCACCCGATGCAAGCAGTGTCAAGAGAAAACTCACCAATGCATGTAGAAGTTCATGGAAATTTAGTGGTCATTCATGCATTCGTTTTAATTAGTGCCTCGGTAAACATAACTTCTTGAGAAAAACGAGCGTACTAATTACTTGTGCAAACTAGGAGTACAAAATTAATTCGACCACTCACCGTCTACCTTGGTTGGAGAGATTTTGAAATTGAGCCATAAACTGGAAAGGAGGGAGTAGTAACTTTTGTCTCGATTACTATTTGTGGCCTTGTACAGATGCAAAATGTATTTGTTATAGTGGCCTTGTATAAGTAAATGGAGGTAGTACTAAAGAACATATATATTCCAAACAATATGACAATCTCTCTAACCAAGGTAGTAGGGACGAGGAGTAAACGGAGGGAGTAGTAAAATTTTCTCCTCGTCCGGTGAGCCACCGCGCGCGTGGGTGAGGGAGCGGGCGTAAGGCGTACAATACTACTAGTAAGCAAGCTTCACCTCATCCTATGAGCCACCACGCCCGTGGGGGGGGGGAGACGGCGTACTAAGCAAGCTTCTCCTCGTTCTACGAGTTGACGGGACATATCAAAAGTACTCCAAAGTATAGAGCCTTGCCTCTAAGGTAGGCCCCACATGGTTTGCCTCTTTTTTAACATAACGCATCAGGGCGCAATTTGTTTGTTCACCCGTGGTAGACGATCCTCCCTGCACCAAGTGGACAACCAGTACATGGTCAAATTACCACGTGGGCTGCCTTTTCATACAGAAATGAGCTCCACCGTGTACCCGCGCGGGTGTGGTTGGGAAAGAGACGGGGGTACGTGTGCCGTGCGTGCACCTCTTCTCTTCGTGCACGTCCCCCACTTATGTGGGTGTGTGTGAGAGATACAAACCTAGACAAATGGCTTGTGCGGAATAACTACTCTTCGTAAGACATTGTAAGAGTGGACAAAATGGTGAAGGAGGAGATAGGGAGTGCCGGAGGTGTGCGATTCTTGGCCGGCGTTTGGCCTCGTTTAAATAGGAGATTAAATAGATGGCGGACGGGAGGAGCTTGGCCGGCATTGCGTTTAATGCCGGCCCAGTCATGAAAGGACGTGTGTCCAGAGTGGGTTTCTCGGCTTCCACACGGGCGGGTTTCATGGAGGTGTTTCAATGCAGAAAGGAGGCGTGTTCAGTCGGGCATGCAACGAGTGGCGCCCTCGACTCTGACGTAGGACACCGCGCTGTTCTTCCATTGACATGTGGGTTCTTTGGGTACATGGCCTGCATGTCAGTGACCCAACGCAGGCAGCGCACAACAGAGGAACCTTTGGTGGGCCAGGGTGGTCAGAAGCGGGCATTTCATAAACCGATGATTGTTCATTGAGTGTGACATCACCCTTTTCATGTTGATAAGCCTACTATGTTGATAGCCCATTCGATATGTTGTGATTCATAAAGACCGCTACAAACATCAATGTTCTGCTTATCACAGATAAGATTGATTAATACCCATAACAATCCATGTCCTTAACAAAGGGTGCATGCACGTATAGGTTGAGCGTGTGTCTTGCATCGTGTGTTGTGTGCATGCTGGCGTGCGAGTGTTGCGTGCTTCCAAGGGTACGTTTCAGTGTTGCATGCATGTGTGTGTACGTGCGTGTGTTCGTGAGTGCATGTGTATGTGTGAGTGTTGCACGCCTGCATGCGTGCGTGTGTTTGTTATGTGTACGTGTCAGTGTTGCACGCCTGCATGCGAGGGTGTCTTGCGTGCGTGCATGTGTACGTGCGGGGTGAGGCTACACGTCAGTCGACTGACTTTTTCATCTCTGGTCATTAGATTTTCCAGCCGTTAGATACGAAATCAAGGGCCTGTAGTTTATCATCAAACTCCACCCCCTGAGCCGCCAGCCACCACCGGCCAAACCATCGGCCCCCGCCGCCCGCGGCCGGCCCGCACCGCGACGCCACCCCGCCGCCTCGAAACCACACCCCACCGCCGGTCCGCCGCCGCACCGGCCATCCCTCTAGCCCCCCATGCGCCGAGCTTTTTCTCCGGCGATCCCCACCCCACCGCCCAATCAACGCGCTCTCCCTCGCCGCCGGCGACTGCCAACCAGATGTCTCACGACTTCGAGTACCCACCGACCGCTAATTTATGACCATTTCTGTCCTTCATATACGCGCTGACGGGTGGGCCCTATGGTAATGTGCGCTGCTGAATGTGGACCATTTAACTGGTTAATTGATCATGTCATCAACAAATTACGGAGCTGTATGGTGAGCCAGTGACCGTATGATCATCCCTAAAATATATTTTATTAACACAGTACAGACTCAAACTACCATTTCTTTCTTTCATATACGGGATGCAGGTGGGCCCCATGGTTACACGCCCGATGGTGCAACACTAGTTGCGCCACGTGGAACGTTTGACTGGTCAATTGATTGTGTCATCAACAAAATACGAAGTTGTACGGGTGGGCTAGTGACCGTATAATCATGACATGTATTTTTTTAACACGGTACAGATGCAAGGGCTCATATATACGTGCAAGTACTCACCGCTATAAGCGCACACACACACACCCTACCCCTATGAGCACCTTCGAGAGAGTGAGCCAGCGTATGATCTCGAGATTTTACGAAGTCACCATAGGTGCCTCATAGTCGAGTGGAACGTTTCCTCCCACTGAACGCACATCGCCAAAAAATAATGAAATTAACCCAGGATACATGCGAGCACCGGGACTTTAACCCTGGTGGGCTCGAGAAACCACTGTCCTCCTAACCATCCAACCACATGTTGGTTAGCACGACATAATGTATGTGGTGACCGTGATGAGCTTATTCTGAAGTCCAGTGACCATATCGTGCTTTCGCTTCAAATACAATGACCGTAAGCATCGTCAAAAAAATACGGAGCACGCATCAAATGCAAAGTCCGTCAGTGTCATCAAGAAAATACGGAGACGTATCGTGAGCTAGATACCGTATGATCACCACGAGAATGTATACGGTGACCGTAATGAGCATATTCTGAACTCCAGTGACCGTATAGTGCTTTAGCTTGAAATACAGTGACCGTCATGCGTGAATGTGTCATGGGCATGCATACTTTTATAGGGTCGAGAGATAGTTTGTGTGCGTACGTGTAAGTTGTGTAGAAAGAGGGGATGTCCGGTGGAGACAAGGAGAGATATGCCCTTCGTTTCTCTTTCCCGTGACTAATATTTTAGGAGAATATATAAACATTCACAATGCAGAACAATTTTTTTTGGATGCACCATGCAATTAACTTTCATGTATAACATTGTACTATTGTATATGCTTATTTTCTTAGTGGCCGATTGCGTGTGTGGTGTGGTGGGCACATCATTTCTAGTTGTGGTGGGTCAACATGATGACTCATGGGTTAGTTCCATCCTACACCACATAGGTTGGATCGAGACACGTTATACGAAGACCCATGTGGAGGACTCGGCGTACAATACGAAGCTAGCTACCAGAGTCGCGGAGGACTCTATCCCCACTGGTGATAAGCTCACTATATATGATTTGTAACCCCAGGCCCCCAGTATGTTATAGAAGCTTGGGGGGCTAGTTCGTCGATAGTATACACACACGCATAATGCCTGGTATTCACGTGTACTTTGTACACACCCCTATCACTAATATACAATACCAGGAGTAGGCTTTTTCCTCAACTACAAGCACTACAAAAATAATACACTTCCGTGATGATACATGTTTGTCACAGTAGGTCGCGTTTTCTGTCATGCATGTACATCCATGACGATTTTATGACAGGATCAAGATAGTCATACCTGTGCTGTTGTAGAAGTGTTCCATGACATTACCAAAATTATCATCACGGAAGTGTCCACTTCCATGCGCGTCACAGAAGTGCTTTCGTCAAGGGTGACCGACACGTGGCATCCACCGTAACGGAATGTCGTTAAGCTATCGGGCCAGGTTTTGGATCCGATAACCCGTTAACAGCCCCGATCAATGGGGATTTTCCACGTGTAAAATCATCATTGGCTGGAGGAGACACGTGTCAGGTCTGCGTTGGCACAGGTGTCACTCATCCAATGGGCGAGACGCGCCTATGATATGTTGACACGTGGACCGGCCCACCAAGTTTAAATGGACCGGCCCAACTGAAGGCCCACAAGATTTTGCGGACCATAATGGGCTGGCCTATCTAAAGGCCCACGAGATTTTGTGGACCATAATGGGCTGGCCCAGCTAAAGGCCCACAAGATTTTGCGGGCCATAATGGGCCGGCCCAGGTAAAGGCCCACAAGATTCTTGCGGATCATAATGGGCTGGCCCAGCTAAAGGCCCATGAGATTTCGTCGACATTAATGGGCCGGCCCAGCTATAGGCCCACAAGATTTTGAGGACCCTAGTAAGCTGGCCCATTAACTGGCTGCCATGTTTTGGGCCAAATACCGGCCCATATTTGATCCGGTCCATTAATGGCATGCCATGCTCCGGGCCTAATAGTGGCCCATATGAGATCCGGCCCGTTAAAAGCCTACCACGTTCTGGGCCCAATTACGGCCCAGATTAGGTCCGGCCCTTTAAGAGGCTTTGGGCTCAATTATGGCCCATATCAGATTCGGCCCGTCAACTGGACACTATGCTTTCTGGCCCACATGCTAAAGGCCCACTTAGTAATTCGGCCTGATATTAGTTTTGGCCTGTTAAGGGCCCGTTTAACATTTCAGCCCTATATTAATTTCGGCCTGTTAAAAGCCCGTCATATAGTTGGGCCTAACTACGGCCTGGTTTGCATCCGGCCTGCTCGCAGCCGATATCTGATTGGGCCAAACAAGGACCGAGACAATTTTGGCCTGTTAAAAGCCCATGATTGGATTCGCACAATCATGGGCCGGGGTTCATTTTGGGGTGCTGCCTGCCCGTGAGCTATTCGACACGTTTCAGGCCCAACCTACATCGTGACTGCATGACGGCCCGATTATGTACCGTAATTTTACGGTTTGGCCGGTTTACTGCGAAGACAGGATATATATATACAGTAAAATAACTACAACATTGTGAATAAGAAAAAGCCTAGACTATACAATAAAGAAATTACAGCATATTACGTCCACTGGGCATCAAAGTTTGCCACTATGATAATAAAGCACAAGCAGACAATAGATTACATACACTGGGTATCAAAGATCGCCACCAGTGCAAATAAACACGCCGACAAAATAATATACAAAACCGACAGCACTTCAATAGAGTTCAAGAAAAGTTAGCCCTGCTGGGGAGCTGCAGTGCAAGCAGCTGAGTAAGATGATGAGACTGCGCTTGTTCAACACTTATATCTTCCTCACTCTGAAAGATAAACAAGCAGATAGATGACAGGTTTTGCACATAAAAGTATCAGTGCTGACAATTCATCACATTTCTTACTGATGAATAAAGTGACATCGTTTAAAATTGCATTAACACAATATGGTATTGTTCAGGTCAAGACATGGCAGGAAATGACATTGTGAAGGAGTTGGCAGCTTCACGACACCACTGGATTACACATCAAGAACTCATAAGTATCAATGGTTAGTGTGCTGTCAATTTATACCATTTCAGATTGGCAAATAAAGAGACGGTTTGAATAATAGTAGAATGATATGACATTGTTCATAGTTAAGACATTGCAGAATATGACATTGTGCTGTAGTGGGTAGGTTCACCACACCACTGGATTATGGATGAAGAACAGAAGCATACATGCAGTGCAAAAGAAGATCACTTGCTCTGTATAGTTTAATTTACATGGTATGAAGAAGGAACTTGGTGGTACAACTGAGAACTTAAATTGAGAAAGGACAAACTTTTGTTTATGAACTACATAATAAACTTTAAACAAGCAATTTGATGCAAACACCAAAAATAAACAGCTGTTGCAGTCATGCCTAACCAAATATATACAACAAAGTTTGAAGGCTTGAGATGGACAAACTTACATTATTGGTGAAGACAGGCTCTATAAAGGCCTTGTCCATGCTGATGGGGGGGGGCAATTCAAGAAGTTTACCACATAATCTTCTTCAAAAGCATTGCCTTTATTCTACATTTTGTTAAGAGTAAATATAGATGTGATAATATACGAAAAAATGGAGAATATTTAAGATAAGCTGAAGAGTGATGCTACATAACCAAGTAGCTATAAATGTAAGTGCAGCGATACAGGCAAAAGGTACAGCCAAGAGCAATGCACAGCTAAACTTCTTCAGTACCAACCTTATGGTAAGAGTAAATATAGATCTGATGTGTAGAAAATGGAGGGCAAAGGAAAATAAGCTGCAGAGTGATGGTACATGAACAACTACCTGTCATTATAAGTACACTGATAAAGGACAACATGTACTTACAAGAACAATGCAAAGCTAAAAAATATTGGCATTGGATATATTCTACACTAATGTAGCCATTCATACAGATCAGATAATTTGGAGCGAACAATTGATAATCAAGCTATCATTCATACTGCTGTCACATAATGAACTAGGTATGTATGCAAGTACAGTGATACAGGACAACAGGTACTAACAAGAGCAACATAGCGGGCAGCATATTTGCGATATCCTGTCGTTCTTGTCAAACCGGAATTCTTCTTCGAGCAGATTTCCTGCAAAAAAGATCCGTAAGGCACATGCGGAAAAGTAGAAGTTCAAATTGTCATGTGATTTCATAGACAGTACCTCATCCTGGGAACGAGACCAGTGCATAACAAGGTTTTTCCATTCAATGTCTTCTAAATTTAGCACAGGAGACTTCACCAGAAATTCGTTTATAGACTTGCCATCAAAGTGTGATTTCCTCAGGTAACACCGATACTGCCGCAATGCTTCCTTGAAAAGCACAAGCAAGCTTTGCTCGTCATGACTATCCAGATTGACCCTCGCCTAGTTACAACAATATAATGTAAATCATTGATGTGTTCAATCAGCAGAAAACAGGAAAATAATAACCATGAATAATAGCACTTACACGTAAGTTGGACAGGAAGATGTGAAAATGGTGTTTGTCTTCACAATAATCTTCCCATGATGGGAATATATGCACGTAGTCCCTAACAACATTGAAAGCATTGTCTTTTAAACTAGGAATAAATGGAGTGGGGTTCCAATCTGCAAGAATTGGCCGTCTCTGCAGTTGGGATAGCTCTTCGGCCGGTGGACTTGCTGTACTTTTTGTTGGAGTGGGATTTTTCTGTGGTACAGCTAGTGCTATGGCAAATGAAATCGGTATACCTTTTGCTGGAGTGCAGGTCCTGTGTGGTGGGGCTAGTGGTGTGGCCAGTGAAGTATGGGTACAGTCTGCTGGAGTCGGTCCTACGTTTTGTGTCACTGGTTGTACAGCCAATATAAGTGGGGTGCTGTCTGATTTCTCCGGCACCACCATGTTTTTCAAGGACTTTGCTGGTGCTCCTTCAGGTTCGGCAATCACCCTCTTCCTTTTTGATGTTCGATGCACAAGAACAACATTTGAGTGGAAAACATGGTATGATGACAGATGGAATATGTATTGATAATGGATGGGCATGGCATCTCGACATATATGATGAGTAAACTAAGCAGATGTCGGTGCAACAAAGTAGAAGAAATGCAAGACAACATATGCAAGATACCCGCAATCAATAAAACATTGCCAAATAAGAACAGGCACCTTGATGGGTGAACAGGACAGGCCATCTGCCTTTGACTCCTCGAGGTTAGAATAGTCATTAGGATCATATTCTGAACAAGAATCAACAGGTGGGGAGCGTATGAGTTTCATTGCATCCAGAATGGCACTCAATGCCTTGGTGCAAATTTTGTAAGTCATTGCAGTGTTTAGCTTCAAGAGTGGACTGCTGCTAGTGCAACACAAAGTAGCTACACAGATCATAGTGTAGATATAACGGAAAATCTTAAGCATTAGAGTAAAATCAGCAAAGTGGAACTTGCTGGAATATATGTGCTAGTATTGCCGGTACGGCTAGAAAGGCTTCAGATACCAGCTCTCTTCAAGTGAAGGTGCGGTACTGTTAATATCAGTGTAACTCTCAAAGACGACACAGCTCCCCGCATTTCCTTGCTATTGTCATAGGATTCAAGTGGGCAGGCCACTACAAATCCTATTCCTATGTTTAAAAGATCCTACGAATCAAAGAGGCTCAAAGTGTCCATCACAACCGACCGTATAGACCTCTACACTGCAAATGTCCATGCTCATCTTCAGTACAAGGAACATATTGTACTACTATCATACTCCCTCCGTTCCAAAATATAAGTCTTGGTAGAGATTTCCACTATGGATCACATACAGATGTATCCAGATACATTTTAGAGTGTAGATTCACTAATTTTGCTCCATATGTAGTCCATGGTGGAATCTATACAAAGACTTGTATTTAGGAATGGAGAGAGTACATATTAAAGAAGAACGGAAGAGGAACATGGTAAAGAAGAGCAAGCAGATTTTGGATAATAAAATGTTGGTTGCGCAGTCCCACACATGATGAACCAGAGCGCATTAAGAATGCAACTCCCAGCTGTCTCTCGACCATTTCAGGTGGTTAGATGAAGATCCTACATCTCCTAACCCTTCTTCTTCCTCGTCTCTGATTCTTCCCATACAGAACACCGCACGGGCCGCCGGCCAGACCACCGGCCCCCACCGCCTGTGTTCGTCCGCCACCCCCACCCCCACCCCCGCCCCAACCCCCACCCGCGTCGAGTTTTCTTCGTTCAGCGAGGCCCCACAACCACCCGAGCCCCTTCGGTCGCACCGGCGAACTCCGGCAAGCTCTGAAAAATCGACTGACCCAATTTTGAAATTTAGTCTACTGTGATTTAATTAGTGTGGAATATAAAAGGGGAAAACCATAATCATTGGGAGTATAGTGTTGAGCGTGCCATGGCGGAACTGAAGGTGCAAACCGGACAAAGGCAACTTCGCAACCAAGACAAGAAATTAGAGTAAAGCAGTGGTGATCTATTTTCTTGCTGTGATAAATAAGTTGAGCAGATACGAAAGAGTACCGCCTCTGGTGTGGCACCATGTACGCATCTGCTGATAATTTGATGGTGTTGCGGTAGAGATGGCTGTCGGTGGCGTGGAAGCAGATCTAGGAGGGTAGACGGTGGCGGCGGGGCGCGGTGGACGAGACGGTCGTAGGAGCAGCGCCGGCAAGGTGGACGACGGCGGGGATGAAGCGAGAGGACGGGATGCAAGGATCCCTGTCCGAAGCCGTGGATGAGAGAGGTCTATCTCTTGTAATGGATGAGGGCGTCGGGGTATCAGCTCCTGCATGGTGGAGGAGGATGGCAGTGGATGGGATGGCGGACGGCGGCGGACGGAGGAGGGTGGGGTGGAGAGGGTGTTTTGGCGCCCACGGAGTATGAATGGGGAAAAGGGAGGTAGAGAGGAAGGGGGAACCATGTATTTAGGGCGTGCTTTTCTCAAATGCGAGGAAATTTACAAACTTAGCCCCCGTTTCAAATTTCTACTACATCACAGCAACATTAGTCAGTTGGGGATATGACGGTAATCTCGCATACACCGAATATTTGCCGACGAGGGTTTGTTTTTGGCGCCCACCGTGTATGAATATGAATCGGGGAGGGAGTCAATTTCGGCCGAGGACACACTGTGTTTTGGCGCCCACCGTGTATGAATCCGGATGAGAGGCGGTTACATCATGTTTGGGTGAAATTACAAACCTACCCCTATTGAAACCTATAGAAATCCAGCAGATAGGGTTTGCGTGGCAGGGATAGGCAATAGTGATTTCCATCTCGCAGATTTTGGTTTCGGGCGGTTACTGCGACTTTCCCCGCTTCGTTCAAATTTTGCAGAGTGCACGTTTATTGTGCCAACTCAATTCGAATCCCGTTTGTATTCTAATTTTTTCGGGCGGGATCCATTTTCAATTGGAATTACATTCTATATACATCATTTTTATATATACTTTCAAAAGCACAACAAAGAATTCTGCTCCTTTATATGTATAATATGATTTACAAATACAACGATCTCGAAATCTTAAGGTTGAATTCGAAAAAAATTAACCAAATTATGTTCTACTAAAATGTATGGATCAGTCATATCAACATATTAAATAACATAGATGTGCGTGAATTCATATGAGTATGCATGTTTGATAGATCAATTTTGGTTCGAGTATGGATTACATATATCATCATCTCGAATTCAAATATTTGAATCCCTTTTTTGTTCACTCCTTTCACGCCCATCTCTCTCGCATGCATGCTCCTTCAGGTAGCTATCACTCTCTTTTCTCCAGCTCACCCGCACACTCACTTCATGTTTCTCCTATCCTCGCAAACATGGTCTCTCGACGTCTCCCTTGAGAAGCATCACACTCTCCCTGTCATTATACATTACACGATTTTCATTATCTCTCACGTCTCTACTGTTCTCTGGTATCACTCGGTACCTAAGCTTTCTTTTTCACCGCCACACAGACAGTCTCCACTCGTCTTTCACTTTGTCTTTCTCTCTATGGGATTCTCTCACAAACCCTATATGTCTCTACATATGACTCATACCACTAAAATTACTCTCTCTCTCTCTCCTGTAGAATTACTCTCTCTCTCTCTCTCCTGTAGACACAACATTTGTTGTGGTCTCCTTTTCATCTCCATCCCAGACTGACATTATTCATTTGTTTACCGATCAGACAACCCCGACTACCGTCTCCTCTCTCTCTCTCACACAGACACACACACAACTCCTGCTTCCACTCCCCTTCCCGACTACCGTCTCTCTCTCTCAAACACAAAACTCTCTCTTTCGCACCCCGACTCGTATTTCTCTCACAAACATTTATCGACTAGCTAGCCTCTAGATAGGTTTATACACCCGCACACTCGTGCTTCCCCCATCGCATACATGTCTCTCTCCCGCTCCTTGTATCTATGTAGATTTTTCTTCCCTTCTTGAGACACGCCCTCTCGATCGTGCACACACACACACACTATCGCCTCATTTTAAGCTGATACCTATCACACACACACTCCTTGTGTTTTTGTCACACATGCATTCCATCCTCCTCCACTCTCCCTCTCTCTCACACACACATGGGTTTTTTGCAACAACTAGCAAGATGCCCATGCGTTGCACGGAACATCAAGATGCATTTGTATGAGTAGTTTATCTTGTGGGGGAAAAGGATGAACGAGGGAAGGCCTTATTTGCAAATGTGGAGAGGGGTGTGGGTATCTTTTTGCAAAATTGCCATAGTTTCCTTCCTATCCGTCAGGCACACGATCATCACCGACAATACTTTTTATAAGAGTGGGGACAAAAAATAGAGTTGGTGATGATGGTGGGCCTGCCATCCTGCAATGTAGGTCGTCCGATTTATATCTGACGGATAGGAAGGAAAATATGGCAATTTACCCGCACTCTTCACCACATTTGTAGATAAGGCCTTCCCTCGTTCATCCTTTTCTCCCACGAGATCTTGATGTTTCGTGCAACGCACGGGCATCTTGCTAGTAAGAGTAGAAATTAGACATATACCACTTCTTGAATCTTGAAACCAACAACATTCCTCCCTTATCTCATCAAAACCGGCAAAGGAATATATTTTAGTGAAACATAACATATTTTTAGTGATATATGTATTTCAAAACTAGACTTTTTTTTATCAAATCGGTGAATATGTATTAATCTACTTTGATTGTGTGGCAATGCATTGACACATTGCTAGTAGTTATTATAATTTTTTGGACGCCAGACAAACTGTGGAGTATGTATACGAAGAGAAGAGGCGCACACACGCAGTCGGCCTCTCGCTGTCTCGCACACATGAGTGTTACGTAAAGGCGACGTTAACAAATAAACCCTAAAACCCTAGGTGCACGATTGCTGCATTCGTGGGTACCGGGTACGTGGTGGAGCACCTTTGTAGGAATAGTCAACTCGCGTGATAATTTGATCCGTAGGAGTTGATGGTCGGGACCACAGGTGAACGACTTGGAGCACGGTGGCTCGCCAGTTTCCACAGATCGAGTAGCCACGTTTAAAATATCGTTTTTTAGAGGGGTTAAGAGTTCCGATTTTCAATGGCGCGTTATAAGTAGTAAGTAGTTTTTAGAATGATTGGTATGGAGCGAAAATGGAATTCATATTACTACCTACCTCCTTGGCGTATGGTTGTATGGTTTTTTTGCGATGAAGGTTGTATGGGTTTATGTTGCGAGATGTTGAACCTGGTAGTTCTAGGGCAAATACTATGGTTTAGATTTAGATGCTGGTTTTCAGTAATGAAAATCGGAAGGGGAAACCCTTCTTTGATTAAAAAAACTACTACCTCCATTCTGGTTTACTAGTCCCCATCGTACTTTGGGTCAAAGTTTGTCCACGAATTTTACTTGTAAAATGTGAATGGAAAACGAGATTTTGTTATACCCAAACAAAAAAGGACTGGAGGGAGTGATTGCTCTGACACGGACGCGACCTCTCATAGCGCAGGCATTGAACCGGCGCGCCGGCCAAGAGGGCCGCACTCGCTGCAGGCCCGGCTGAGCACGCCTCCTCGCCACGTGCAACCTGCTTAAGACTGCCCCGCCTGCCTTCATTGAATCCGCGTGTGTGCCGGCAACACATCCTTCCGTGAGCCGGCAGGCATTTTAGAACACAAAAAATGACTAAAATATAATTAATTTACGTATGGTCTTGACTTGTTGTGCTCGCACTGGTAGCAGGAACTAGTAGAGGATTTTCTTTATTTATAACTCTCCTCACATTTTTTTGGCTTTGAAGTGAATCATGGTTGTGGACATTATGTATGAATGTGCAGATATCTGTGAACATGAGTTTGATCTGGAAGTTGAACTTGGAATGTCGGGCTTGCGCGTGAACTATACCATGTCCAATGCTTTGTCTGTTATTGTTTGGAAAGTAATTGATGTTATTACATGACCCAAAAAAACATTTTGTGCCACATCAGTAGATGCACGGACATAACAACAGGCATGCTGACTGGATAAACATTTGAACCTAGCTATTATGAAGGAAATTTTTGTATTGACAACATTTTAGATAGCAGGAGACGCCTAGCCTGCTCTGCCTCTGCTAGCTTATTTCTGGCTTCTTCCATCTCTTCTTTGGCTTGGGTGAAGAGAGCATCTGATTGCTCTTTTCGCTTCTTCAGGAACTTAGCTACATTCTCAAGGGCTGCTGCACGCTTTCTTTCAGCCTTTACTAATGCCACGAGGACACGAACAACTGACGACTCCACCTGGCTTGTGTGTAATCCAGCATCATCTGGGAATTTGCACCTTGTGTCTAATCCAGCATCATTAGGGAACTGGCACCTTGTGTGTAATCCAGCATCATTAGGGAACTGGCACCTTGTGTGTAATCCAGCCTCATTTTGGAAACCTGATCTCGAGGTTGACCATACTTCCCTCCTCGCAGGAACTGCATCTTGATATGAAGTTACTTCTTTTTTGATCAATACTCAGAGCAACCCAGACCCATTTAGTAGTAGCTAGATAAACAGGACTCGCAGAAGTGAATTCAAAAGGAAAAAAAAATAAAAATAGACTACAAGGTGAGAACACCCACTT
Organism: Triticum urartu; assembly: GCF_003073215.2. Lineage (NCBI taxonomy): Eukaryota > Viridiplantae > Streptophyta > Magnoliopsida > Poales > Poaceae > Triticum > Triticum urartu. The sequence goes on along the minus strand of NC_053025.1, from coordinate 379,756,229 downwards.
CCTACCTCAAGCTAAAAATGAAAGCATTAGGACGATTAAGACTCTTCTTATTACACATCGAAGAACACGAGGCTAAGAGAAACAGAAACTACAACATATACACATCGAAGAACACGAGGCTAAACGAAAGTAATTGAAAGGGTGTTACTTACCAAAGCTCGTTTTACAGGTTCGGTGCAGCTCCTTTTTAACTTGCCACGCTCCTTGAAGATGTCCCAAATATCCCATGTTTGTTCTTCATTGCTCCTCTCCATGTTCGCACTCGTGGTTTCAAAATCTCAACACGGCAAGAAAAATATACTACTAGTAATACTCGCGCATCTTGTGGGCAACATTAAAGCACTCATCTACCATGTTAGAGCATCTCCAACAGAATTGCAACGCGCGGCGCTTTAAAAATCTCAACATGCTATCTCTACTCTCTTCTCTACTATTATATTTATTTTATATTTTATATTTAATATTTATCTCTACTTCCTTTACTGTCTACTTTTTTTCTCTATACTTTTTTTCTTGCAATATAGGCTGTCCGATTTATATCTGACAGATAGGAAGGAAACAAATGGGATTTTTGCAAAAAGATACCCATACCCCTCTCCAGATTTGCAAATAAGGCCTCCCCTTGTTCATCCTTTTCTCCCACAAGATAAACTACTCATACAAATGCATCTTGATGCGTGCAATGCATGGGCATCTTGCTAGTTCTAAAAACCTTTTCATCATTTGCCACACTACTGGTTGCAGATGAAAAACCTACCCAAGCACAGCGCGATAGAGGAGCGACGCACAATTACAAGCTGATATTCTGTTGGACAATGGAGGCTATAACCAATTACTTTTATGGGAACAATAGCACCCAGGAAATTTGAAGGGTAGGTATGAACTAAATTGGAACTGCACATGTACTGCTAAGTGATTCAATACACACATTACCAATCAAGGAGGAGAATCACTTAGCAGTACATTCAGAACAGGCCTACGGATGACGCTTGGTAGGGGCCTGTTCCGAAGGCTATGATGGTAACTTCCCACTGCTCGAATCAGGGTCGCGGGAGATTTTCTCGCCGACCTCAAAATTTTGTGACACTAGACTCCCCGTGTGGCGTGTTGAGTGATTCGGCTAAGCAACTAGCGAGTAGTAGTAGTAAACTCTGCATATTAGGTTTGACCAAAGTCAAACTTCCTAAAGTTTGACCAAGTTTATAGAAAAATATAAACATTTACCATAACAAATATGTATGATGCGAACGTACATTCAATAATGAATCTAATGGTATTTATTTGTTATTGTATATGTTAATATTTTTTGTTATAAGCTTTCTGAGAGTTTACAAAACTTTGCTTTGACCAATGCTAATACGCGGACTTAAATAAAAACGGAGGGAGTAAACATTTGTTCTCTTAGTTTGTAGTGAACTAATCATTTGTTGAAATTGTGAAATAAATATATTAGGCTATTGACTTCGAATGTAATGGTCTGTACAATTCAATAGTTACAATCATTGTCGAATCCCAAGATGTATACAAGGTCTATAGTACTTCACAACATGCTCAAACTCACATAATCCCAGTCAAATGAGAATCTAAATGCATTTCATAGTTATTACTTTGTAGGATGCAACAAAAACAACCATAACTCTACATCAGCCATTATAGAAGCAACATTTTGACATATCCCAATGTGTGAATGAAACGTGCAGAGAGAGCTTTTGAAGATGGAGCAGATAGGGCGGGAAAGATTGTATGTATGTGGACGAGAGAGTAGGAGACAAACCGAACGAGACAGAGAGAGATAGAGAGAAAGAGAGAGGAAGAAGTTAGGTCTGTGAGAAAGATGGATACATGTAATATACATGAGATGCGTGTGCATCTGGATTCTGTATACGTGGACAGAGAAGAGACAACATGTTTGATGAGAGAGCTGGAAAAACATGGACGAGAGGGGAAGGATCTCGTGGATTGAGGGATTGACAATTTTGTGCGGGGGAGAGAGGGATTGGTAATTTTGTGCAAGAGAGAGAGAGAGAGAGAGGGTGGGGGGAGGAGTCAGTGAGCCGTCGTCACATCACCCTGCTTCCAAATGATCCCACATTCTCGAGCGCAGTGTGGTCGCCGTCTTCGATCTGCTTGATGCCTTCTTTGAAGATTGAGGTGTTGTGCATGTTGGGGTGCAAAGAAGCACAAGCGAGAGTGGTCACCGTATAACCTTGGATGGGGATGAATTGTGTGCTCGGGGGAGTGTGTGTGTGTGTTGTGCTGCGTGTGTGTGTGTGTTTGTGTCAGATATTGAGAGAAAACAAACCTAAGGAGAGAAATGGGTATTCACGAAGAGATTGTGCGGGCCTTGAGGTGGGCAGGGGCCGGGTGAGGGTGTCAAAATGTGCGCGTTGATGCATGTGTTGCATGCGACCGTGCGAGGGACGGACGAATCGAGAGAGATGGTTGTTGTGTTACGGATGCTCCTCTCTCCGTCTCTCTCTCCCTCTCTCTCTCTCTCTCTCACACACAAGTAAACTGGAAGACTATTCTCTCATATATACACAACGTATCGGCATCTGTCTATGTCTCACTCACGCATGATCATTTGCACATTCACACCTCTCTATGTCTGTATCACACGCACACCGTCTCCACATTGCCCTTCCGCCACAACACACATATGGACACATACACACGTTATCTCTCAGTCACACACACAAAATCAGTATTAAAAAAACTAGGGCGCACCTAAAACGTCCATATCCAAATAAACACGAACTGGAGCTAAATTCAAATATATGGAAATATTGCAGCGTCAAGAACTTTCACAGGAAAAAAAGTTAAGTAATATTCGAGGATTGTTTTCACACACACAAAAAGGTTCGGTGGATGTCCTTCGAGCATGACACGATGACGCACCGTTCGATCGACCGCGCGGCCGTGGTTCACGCGCTTGCACAGGATTCCGTATCATGGCTGTGGTACTAACTAATAAAAGCGCTGCCTAAGTCTAATGTTTATGTGTACTAGTACGGTTTTCTTTTAAGTTTGACCAAGCTTATATATAAAACTAAAGTAAGCTCCCACACGCGCACTCATCAATATGTCGCCGCCGCCATTGCACATGCAGGCGCCCGCCTGCTCCGGCTAACAATTTCTCGCCCATCACCGCCGTGTCGCCACCATCCCTGTGCCATGAAGCCGAATGCTCGCCCGCTCACATCGTCTGTAGTCCCTCCTTGCGATGCCGCCGTGCTGCCAAGCACGCGAGTAGCTGGTGGAGCCGCGTCTATGCACGCAGCGTACGAAGAGGAGGACGAGCGCATGCTCCAGCACGTAGGTGAGGAGGAACTAGCGTGTCATTGTCGTCTCCGCCCGCGCGGAGGAGGCGCGCATGGTGGCTATTGCGGCAGAAGCGGGTCACGTGCGCGTCGAGCCCACAAACCGGGTGCGGACGTGGAATCTACCTTCGAGACCTTGAATGCCACGTGGATCCTGCAATCTGAAGGAGCAATTTTGGTCAGTCGACTCATGTGAGCCGTTTGATGCAACATGGATGGCTAGAAGGCTTCTTCCACCTCTTCTGCCTTCTTCTTCCTTCGCTCCATCGAACTTCTTTCACAAATCGACTGACCCAAATTATACTACTAGTACGAACGTATTAAGTATAGTAGGAACACAAAGATACAAGCAGTAGTACCAACTGCAAGAAGAACAGTAGTAAGACATAGTACTAGTACTACTTTACGTACTAAGGAGTTCAAATAACGAGATAGTTCTGCTGGGGCCTCAGCACAACACACCCTTGAAAATAAACTAAGCAACTAGTCCACTTGACACTGCAGTAGAACCAGCATGAGCGACTGCACTGCCACCTAATCGGAGTCCGAGTCCACGTCCTCGACTTCGTCCTCGTCCCTCTTCCGCTTCCTCTTCGCCGACGCTTCTTTGCTTGAACCGGACACTGGGCTCTGCTTCTTCATCCAACCCTTGTAGATATTTAAACAAAGGTAGGCATCCATTGATGTGTACAGGATGTGATCTTCATCTAATGTCTTCGACTCCCATGCATGATGAAACTCGTGATGAGGTTTCTTTAGTTTAGTGTACGAAGGATCAATCATGGCTGCTGCTAGGGTCAGCATTGAAGGTTGAGAGGAGGACACCAGGCTTGCCTTTTGGAGATCGAAGGGATGGCCTCCAACGAGACCTATCCGACGCAGGACATCCCTGTCGTTCTTAAAGCCTACAGTAACGAATTTCACTCTTTTGTCCTTGAGGAAGTTCTTAAAATCCTGGCACTCAACATCGGCATGGCATATGTGGTAGACCAAGCAAACGTTATGTACGCAAACCTGGATGACGGCGGGCTTCTTCCTCTCTTCGTCCTTTAGATCCTTCTCTCGTCCCAGGACTGTGGTGTACTCGACATCTAGCCCAGCGACCCACTCATTCGTTGAACTGTTGAACATGCGTAGGAAGCGAGCAAGCCATGCTTTCACCGTCTCGGATCCACGTGTGTAGATGACGATGAACTGATCGCCGATGATGGCTCTAACCTGGTACTCAGCAGCGACCATGGAGATTTGGGAGGCCATGGATTTTGGAGGAGGGTTAGGAGAAGTTGAATTGTTGTACCCCGCAAAAAAACTAGGAGTGAACTAATGTGAAAGGACGGGACGACTGGGAGCGAACTGTTGTAAGGTAGAAGACGGGGACAAGTAGGGCGTGCGAACGGCGTGGGGTTGCTGGCTTGCCCGGTGGATAAACGGCTACAAGCCGCCAAAGAGTTCTCGAGAACTATGCGGGACCCACTAGATGTCATGTCTACTAGACCCATATCGTAGGCCTGCCGGTATAGCTTCTGCCTGTTCGCACGCCATGCCGGCGCGTGGATGTAACTTCACTTAATTCTGTCAAACGTCGCGCCTCCTACGATCTTCGCCTCCCTCGCGCGGTCGCGCCCTTTGAGACTTCGACCAGCTATAAACGAGCAATTTTTTTGCCTTTTTTTAGACAAGAAATTTTTTTGCCTACTCCGCATGCATGATACTCCCTCTGGTCCTTTTTACTCCCGTCAACCATTTGCAAAGTGCTTGACCAAATTTATACTTTTTTTTGAACACCACCTTATATTAATTAACCAGCCACACCAGTACACTCATTCGATACAATATTCACCACACATGGCGGTACGTTATTTACAAGAATACCATCTAATCTATTGTCAAAGCTATACTTAGCGATTAAGTGTGCCACCTTATTGGCCGAACGGCTAATCTTTGACAATTGAAGATTGTTGATCAACTTCGAGATGCTCAACGCTTTCATCTTCAGGTCACGCATAGCAGACCTGTCATAGTCCCCCGATGCAAGAGACGCTACCACAAAAGCGCAATCAGTCTCTAAAATTACAAGATTATGAAGAGAAATACCTATGTAGAGACCGGCAATGCAAGCCCTAAGCTCCGCTTCCTCCACACTTTGACAGGCATCAATGAAATCCCACGACCAAATTTATACTAAAAATATCAATATCTACAATACTGATTATAACGAGTATAAGAACTACGTTTTATAATGAGTGTAAAAATATTGATTTGACATTGTGAATGTTGACACATTTTTCTATAAGTCTGGTGAAAGTAGAGGTACATTGACTTCAGACCAAACTTAAATGCACAATGCAGACTAGTTCCTCCGTCCAGGTGCGTGCCATGTCCTATCTTGTCATCACAACAAGGTTAGCTATTAGAGTGCCACTACCTCCCTTCTAGTTTAAAGGGCTCGATTCAAAAATTTCACCTACTCTTAGCAAGATAGTAGAGGCGGTGGAATAGTTTTTGAAGTCTGCAAAAGTACTCAACTAGTGCTGTCGTTCTTCACAAAAAAGTGTGTTTACAAATGCATGCATGAACACTAGTTACTCTAACCCACCCCTCTTCTTTAATTCTTTGCCACGTCAGCATGTTTGCTATTCCCGTGTGCATGATACCAGCTAAGATACCACCTTTATGGCCAGCCTTAATCATCGCATGCAATAATTTAGTGCACCTTGAAATATGAACATGTGTGGGGCATGTATGTTTTTAATGACTTGAGACTATACCTAGCCTGGCATGCAAGATGACTTATTATGCACCGTTCCCCATACCTGCAGGAAGCCCATGTGAAAAAATCTACATGCATGACTCTCCTCCCCCCACACTCGTCCAATTCGTTGTGACCAGCAATATTTCCACCCCTTTGCTCCCCCGTAATTTACTCCAAGAAATATGCCCATGTATATGTTACTTAACTGCAGGTGCATTGGGTCACTGACATATGGGCCCAACAGGGGTCTGGCCCACATGTCAGTGACGCAACTGAACCTGCAGTTAAGTCAGTGCAACTCAGTCCATATCTTACGTAGGTGTGCCATTGCTCGCTATAAATACTGCGCCTCTCACGACATCGCTATCTCCTCCCCCTCACGTTCACATTCATCGCTATCTCCTCCCCCTCCCTCTCACGTCGACCACCATGGCATCACCCCTCCCAAGCCCTAGGAGCCCCTCGCTGCACCGCGCGGATGGTCACGCGTCACCGTTCTGTTCCTCGCTACTACTAGTCGAGGAGGACGCGTCGGTGTTCCGCTCCTTGCCGCTACGCGATGCGTAGCCGTTCCGTTCCTCGCCGCCACTAGTCGAGGAGGACGCGTCGGTGTTTTGCTCCTCGCCACGACACGACGCGTCACCGTTCCGTTCCTCGCCGCCACTAGTCGAGGAGGACGCGTCAGAATTCCGCTCCTCGCCGCGACGCGTCAGCGTTCCCAATCTCGCCAGCACGCGCGCCGGAGGACGCGTCGACTCTCCGCTACGAGGAGAACGCCACGCCGCCCACTGAGCCCCCCAGCCTTGAGGAGCTTTGGAAAGAAATGGATGTCGCCTTCTGGGAGGCTTTGCCTCCAGCGGAGCGCGCCAAAATAGAGGCGGAGAAGAAGGCCGAGGAAGAGAAGCGCACCGCAGAACAAGCTGCCTGGGAGGCCTATGTCGTGTCCGAGAGAGTCAGGCAATTGGCTCTTTGGTAGAAGGCTCGTGCGAGGGCCGTGAGGGTGGCAGAGGACGCCCGTGCCAACGCCCTGAGTGCAGTTGGGCCCAAGCGCCTCATCTACGCTTGGCGGTACGTGGACCGGGTGCACGCTTCCAGCGAGGAGGAGTACCTGTTGGCGCTGGATCACCACACCGGTCAGGTCGCGCTCGCCCGCCGGCAAGCCGCCAATCAGCACCTCACGAGTTGCAAGGCGGAGGAAGAGGCGTTGTGTCGGCGCGCTGGGAAACGGCCACGCACCAGGGCACTTGTGGCGCGCCGCAAGCGCTCCTGCGAGCGTCGTGGCTTTTAGGAGGAGTATAATTTTTGTTTCGTAAGGCGATATCATTAGTTTTGGGACACAAATGATAAATCCCAAACATTTAGGAATTTTTAGCGTCCTTAATTAAGTATATAAAAGGGAAAGTTTGGAAACCTTGTGTATTCGTACGCATTTTGCAAGTACGTGCATATAGCACAAACTTTACTATATACTATCGCACTACACGTCTCTCTCGATATATGCTTGCAGACTGTGCTACTCCCTCCGTCCAGGTCAATAAGTCATCTTTGGTTGTGCACTGTGACCAAGAAGGAGGGAAGACTTATACACCTAGACGGAGGGAGTACTACTATTATTTAGTACGTGCAAATGCACGTTTTAACATTATGATGAGTTCTTTGTATAAGTAGAAAACATCACTAGTCGAGCTTGTGAAACGATTCAATGCAAAACAAATGCAAAAATGCTCGTTTGATTGTTTACTTTTAGCTTCCTTCTCTATGGTTATTTCTCTGTCATACTTTGTACGGAGTATCTCACCGGTTGGAAAGGCATGCAAACTCCCAAACCGCTTCCTACACCCTGTATCAAATTTTTTGCCTAACAAGTTGTGCCGTGCAATTGGAATTCCAACTTGAGTACTACTACTACTAGTAGGAGTACCAGGGGCCAGTTCTTTTAGGCTTCTAGATTAGTAATCCCATAACTACTACCTCCGTCCTGGTTTATTGGTCCCCATTGTAATATGTGTCAAAATTTGATCATAAATTTAACTAATGAAATGTTAGTGCATGTCACATGCACTACTCCATCCGTCTAGGTGAGTAAGTCATCTTAGGCTGTGCACCGTGACCAAGGAGGAGGAGAAAACGAGAAACGTTAATGTTTATTTGCTAATCAATAGTATTGCATGTAATGAACTAACCATTGCATGTCGTGTTTGATATCTCAAGTCATTAAAAGCATGCACACTCTTTATCTCTTATTGGTTGATATGTTAAGAAACAAGAAATGAGGTAGAAGTTAATGCATCGCGCCTAAGTGTTTTGGGATTATTTGGTTTTCGTAAGAAGACTTACACACCTAGACGGAGGGATTACAATGGTCAGGAATAAACCAGTTAAATCTTTGGTCAAAATTTAGCATAAATTAGAATGGTGAGGAATAAACCAGGACGGAGTAGTAGTTTAGAAGCCCAAATAAATGAGTGAGGCGCCTTATTGTTACTCTCCACTGTGACTAGTCTTGTGGGAAAAGCTGGGGAAGCCGCCAAAAGAACTGGCCCTAGGAGTAGTAGCTAGGGATCGAGTGTGCGAGATGAACCGGAGAAAGTAAATGTAGAGAGATGAAATGCAAAAAAGACGGAGGGATGTGATGGTTGCTTGTCTGTTTATTTTACCAGGCCACTTATTACTGGGAGTGGTTGGGTTTTGTGATATGACGGCTTTACTGCCGCGCCACGAGCGGGGTGTGTCGGTGTACTAGAGTAGGGGTACCCTAGTATCCCGAACTTGTGCACGGGTAGTCACAGCATCCCGCGGCAAGGCTTGCCGGGTGACCGCCAAGGTCCTCCGTGGTTCCTTTGGAGCCATTCAAGGACAAAGTATCCAAGCCAAGGAGACAAGACCCCGGCAAGAGGAGCTTGCCGGGAAGGCCAACCAAGGCATCTCAAGGAACTTGCCGCGACGCGCCACGCGTCCCGGCAAGGCCCGGTGAGCGACAAGCTCCCGGACGCGACAAGACAACGACCGCGGCAAGGCGCTTGCCGCGGCAAGCCACCACTCTGTGTCCGCGCTCCAGCACATCCACCAACGTGTCGCTCTGGGACCCTTCCAGGCGTACGTGGCGGGAGGCTGTGCAGCCAGCGGTGCGCGGTGGCAAGCGGCGATGACAAGATTGCCATCGTGGCGAGCGGTGGCGTCCCTGACGGTCCCTTTTGCACTATTTAGGCAACGCAGACGGGCACTTAATGCGCTTGTCCCCTGCCATCAGGGTTAGGTATGATACACGGTAGCAGGTAGCTGTACCAACCGCAACACCTTTCCATTTTTACCCTTGTCTACGTTGCCACCTGTCGGTGACCCCTTGAGCATATAAAAGGAGGCCCATGCGCAACGTAGAGGGAGGAGGAAGAGAACTCTCACGCTCGGTCTCGTTAGCTGCTGGGGTGTACTGTAGCACTCTGCACTCCCGAGCAAGAATTCAATACAAACCACAAAGCAGGAGTAGGGTTTTACGCATCCGTGCGGCCCGAACCTGGGTAAACTGCTCGTGTGCTTCGCCTCGATCCGCTCTTCGTGCGAGCCACGCCCCCGCCAAACCGAAAGGGACTCGGTCCGCCGGTCCCATAGGTGCTCGTGGATTAGTCCCCCGACATCTTTGGCGCGCCAGGTAGGGGCGTCGAGGTTGTGTGAACCAGATCCGGCGTTCACACGAGCTAGATCTTCATCATCTTCATCGACATGCCACCGAAGAAGAAGGCTTCGGAGGCGGCTGCTCCATCCGTGCCGAACCCACCACCGCCGGAGCAAACAGCTGATGGGGCAGACGCCGGCGGAAGAACGGGCGTCGACGAGGGAGCTCACGGTGCTGCCAGGTCCAAGGACAAGGCTGCGCCGCCCATCGGCGGCGTAGCCGGCTCCCACAACGACCGGGCGCACTCCAAGACCTCGGCGTCCGTACATGCACCGCGCCCATCTCAGGAGGCGCGGGACCGGCAGCGTCATGGTACTCACGGTACCATGCGTTTGCTGGACCAAGATTGAGCTGGTGGATCTTGGAGTGCTCAAGACCAGCATGCACGCCAACATGCTGGCACGAGCGAGGCACGGTCGCCTGGACGGGATACTGCTCCTTCTAACATAGTTAGAAGTCTGAGCATATCCCGCTCCTCGCACCGTTCGCCGCCGCCAACCGCCACTACAGCAGAAGCTTTGGCGCGAGCTCAACTACTCTTGGACTACCCTCCAACGGCAGACAAGATCGACGACTGGAGGGCCACCATTCAGAGTCTCATCGGCTTCGCCAACGGCGACACTCAACGGCAGCCGAGCACGTCGCAGCCACGACAAGTCAGCCAGGCACGAGCCGGTGGCGACAAGACCGGTGGGGGTGTAACCATTGTGCACTCTCCGCCCCGAAGGCCAAGATCGCCGACTCGCCGGATCCACCTCGACAGCGACTCCACCGCGTCATCAGATCCATGAGCTCGTCGTGATCAGCGCCAAGTTCTTCACGAACGACAGCAAGAAGACGCTCGTACTCGCATCGAGCGCCGAAGAGAAGCGTGACGTCAATCGGACCAGCGCGCTGGGCCCTCTGTCGACATGCATGCGCCAGGGGAACCAGGCGACTTGCCGTACGCGGTAGGTTGCCCTGCGTTTACTCGTGAGCTGCGGCAAGTCCAGTGGCCCAGCACGAAGAATTTCAAGCCAGACGTACTAGAGAAGTACGACGACAAGTCGCATCCGTCGGAGTTCCTCAGCATCTACACCATCACGGTGCAGGCTGCCGGGGGGCGGGACGACAAGATCCTTGCCAACTACTTCCCGCTGGTGCTCAAGCCCAACGTCAGGTCCTGGCTCATGCACTTGCCGGACAACTCCATATCCTCCTGGGCAGACCTATGCCATCAGTTTGTCGGCGCCTTTACAGGCGGCCACAAACCTCATGGCCAAGAGAGTGACCTTCATCTGCTCGCCCAGAAGGAAGGAGAGCCCCTGCGCAAGTACATTCAGAGATTCAGCCGTGTACAGCACAACATCCCAGATGTCCACCCTGCCACGGTCATCAGCGCGTTCCATCAGAACGTGCGTAACCGCAGGATGCGGGAGGAGATGGCGATGTGCAAGATCAGAGACGTCAGTGAGCTGTATGCCCTGGCCGACAAGTGTGCACGTGCTGAGGAAGGGAGGAAACTCCCCGGAGAGAATACAGGAGCAGGAGGATCTGACAGCGAGGATGCTGCCCCGGCAAAGAAAAACCGGCGGCGGAACAACAGGAAGAAGAAAGGCAAAGATGTGCTAGTCATTGAGCAGTCCGGCAACGAAGGTGGCGCCAAGAAAGCCAAAGCTGGTAGCCCCGGCAAGGAGATTGCCGCATGCACCAACTACCAGACTGTGGCGGTCGCCGACAAGCAGGACGGCATCGACAAGCAGTACTGCAAGATCCACCGCACCAAGGGCCATGACCTCCAGAGCTGCAAGAAGGTCGAGCAGCTTGTCCAGCAGCAAAAGGCTGAATACGAGCAATGCGACAAGGAGAGGGCCCAAGGAGGTGCTGGAGAATCCGGCAAGAAGCGCGCCAGCCGGGGAGGACGCCGCGGCAAGGCCAAGCAGCGGCAAGGAGACAGACCTCCCCGCGGCCGCGACAAGGATGAAGATGATGACGACGACGAAGACATGGATGGTGTCGAGACCAGTGAGCAGGAGTTCCAGAAAGCCACAGAGGTCTTGTGCGTTGACGGCGGTGCTTCTCTGCATACTTCACACCGCCAACTCAAGCAGTGGGTGCGGGAAGTCAATGCGGCGGAGCCACCTGTCGAGTCACGCAAGCTTCTGAAATGGTCCAGCACGCCTATCATCTTTGATATTGAGGACCACCCTGATCGCACAACTGCGGTCGGGTGCTTGCCGATGTTGGTTTCACCAACTATCCGCAACCTTAAGGTCACTAAGATGCTAGTTGACGGCGGGGCCGGCTTGAACCTGATCTCCTCCGCTGTACTCCAGAAACTCCAGATCCCTGACAGCGAGCTTGAAGAGACCGGCACATTCCAAGGAATCAACCCGGGAAGGAGCAAGCCGAAGGGGAAGGTCACGTTGCCAGTAACATTTGGCAGCAAGGTGAACTTCAAGACTGAGAGGGTCACTTTTGACGTTGCCGATTTTCCATTGCCTTACAATGGGATACTCGGTCGTCCAGCACTCGCCAAGTTCATGGCAGCCTCTCACTACGCATACAACATGCTGAAGATGCCAGGCCCGATAAGCGTCATCTCTGTCCCTGGCGACAAGATGGATGCTCTTATCTGCGCCGACAAGATCTACCGGGAAGCGGCAGCCGCAACAGATCGCAAGTCACCTGCTGTTGAAGCTCCCGGGGGGAAGAAGACCAAGTCCGGCAAGAGTTCTGATGCCCACTCCGGCAAGCGCACCTCTTCGGAGTGCTGCGCTGCCGTCGAGGACGCACCATCGAGCTCCACCGGCAAGTGTAAGAAGACAATGGCAGCTCCGCCAGAGACCAAGAAGGTGTCCGCCAAGGAGGACGGCACTGGTGGTACCTTCACCATCAGTGCCACTCTCGACCCTAAATAGGAAAGCACGCTCATTGCTTTCCTGCGGGCGAACGTCGACGTGTTTGCGTGGCAACCGTCTGACATCCCCGGTGTACCCAGGAAAGTAATTGAGCACCATCTTGCCGTTTGTCCTCATGCGCAGCCCGTCAAGCAGAAAGTCAGGAAGCAAGCAGTGGAGCACCAAGAATTCATCGCAGAAGAGATCAAGAAGTTGGAAGCAGCAGGCCTTGTCAGAGGAGTGCTCCATCCTACGTGGTTGGCCAATCCTGTAGTCGTGCGCAAGGCGAACGGGAAATGGAGACTTTGTATCGACTTTACCGATGTTAACAAAGCTTGTCCCAAAGACCCATTTCCTTTGCCGCGCATTGACCAGATTGTTGACTCCACGGCCGGATGTGACTTGCTTTCATTTCTTGACGCATACTCAGGATACCATCAGATCTTCATGGCAGAAGAGGATGAGGAGAAGACCGCATTCATCACTCCATGTGGCACGTACTGTTTCATACGGATGCCTTTCAGTTTAAAAAATGCTGGTTCAACATTTGCAAGGGTAGTCCATGTCGCTCTTGAGACACAAATACACAGAAATGTGGAAGCCTACATGGATGACATAGTGGTCAAGAGCAAGGACAAGGCAACTCTGATTCAAGATTTAGACGAGACCTTTGCAAATCTGCGCAAGATCAGCCTCAAGCTCAACCCCGAGAAGTGTGTGTTTGGAGTCCCCTCCGGCAAGCTTCTCAGGTTCTTCGTGTCTCAGTGGGGAATCGAAGCCAATCCCGACAAGATCAAGGCCATTGAGCAGATTGAAGCACCAAAGCGCGTCAAGGATGTACAAAGACTTGCCGGTTGCGTGGCTGCTCTCAGCAGGTTTATCTCTAGGTCTGCTGAGCGCGCCCTGCCATTTTTCAAAATATTGAAAAAGGCAGGTCCAATGAAATGGACTCCGGAAGCGGAGGCTGCGCTGCAAGACTTGAAGAGATACCTGTCCTCCACTCCAACACTTGTCGCACCTAAGCCACAAGAGAAGTTGCTGCTGTATATAGCGGCAACCAATCAAGTGGTTAGTTCTGCGTTAGTAGCAGAGAGGGAGGCAGATGACGAGCCAGCAACCACAGCAGGCGCATCCAGTGACAAGCAGGGGGCTTCCCCGACAAGCTCTGGTCCCGACAAGGATGGATCTGCGCAGACGCGCGAGGAGATACAGAAGAGAATGGTACAACGCCCAGTTTACTTTGTCAGTTCCCTTCTGCAGGGGGCTAGGTCAAGGTACTCTGGCGTGCAGAAATTGCTTTTCGGCCTTCTCATGGTCTCGAGAAAGCTACGCCATTACTTCCAAGCACATGAGATCACAGTTGTCACTCGTTTTCCGCTGAAGAGGATACTACAGAATCCAGAAGCGACAGGCAGGATTGTTGAGTGGGCACTGGAACTGTCAAGCTTTGGCCTCAAGTTTGAGAGTACTTCAACTATCCAAAGCAGAGCATTGGCAGAATTCATAGCAGAATGGATGCCAACACCAGATGAAGAAATTCCAGAAACGAGCATCCTCGTCGAAGAAGCAAGCAAAGAGTGGCTGATGTACTTTGATGGTGCCTTTTCGCTGCAAGGCGCCGGCGCTGGCGTGCTGCTTGTCGCACCCACCGGAGAGAACCTCAAGTACGTAGTCAGATGCACTTTCCCAAGGAGCAAGCAACAAACAATACTGCAGAGTATGAAGGCTTGCTTGCCGGTCTCAGGATCGCGGCAGACCTTGGGATCAAGAAGCTCATTGTCAGGGGTGACTCGCAGCTTGTCGTCCGCCAAGTGAACAAGAGCTATCAGAGTCCGTTGATGGAAGCCTACGTCGACGAAGTGAGAAAGCTAGAAGAGCACTTTGACGGCCTACAGATGGAGCATGTTCCAAGAGCTCAGAACGCCATTGCCGATGGCCTATCAAAGTGCGCCGCACTTAAGTTACCTGTGGAACCAGGGATCTTTGTGCTCAAGCTGACTCAACCGTCTGTAACGCCATCAACTGGACAGAGCAAGAAGAGGAAGTTGATTTCTGGTGACTATTTTCTGGCAGAGCTTCCCGAAGCCGCCGCCAAGAAGGTCCCCAAGATCAACGCCAAGAGCGCTGAGGAGCAGTCTGCTCCGGCAAGCCCTAGGGTTTGTTCCGTTGAAGCAGAAACTCCCGACAAGTTTTGCTCCGGCAAGCTTGCCGGGGAACGTCAAGCTCCGGCAGAGCCGCAGGTTCTCGCCATAGAAGCGGATGTTCCCGCAGCAGCAGATTTGCCTTTAGTCCTTGTTGTCGAGCCACAAGCTCCAGCATGGACACAGCAGATTGTCCGTTTCCTTCAGACAGGAGAACTTCCCGAAGAGCAGGAACAAGCGGAAAGAGTAGCCTGGCAGTCAAGTATGTACCAGTTTGTCGAGAACACACTGTACAGAAGAAGACTCAACGGTGTGAAATTGAAGTGTATTCACCGGGAAGACGGACAAAAGCTGTTGGCAGAGATACATGGAGGCATATGTGGTCACCACATTGGCGCAAGAGCACTTGCCGGCAAAGCATTCCGGCAAGGTTTCTTTTGGCCAACAGCCCTCCAGGATGCAACTGCACAAGTAACCAAGTGTGAAGCGTGCCAGTTCCATTCCAAGCAGATACACCAACCAGCTCAAGCTCTCCAGACGATCCCTTTATCCTGGCCATTTTCGGTCTGGGGGCTCGACATCCTCGGCCCCTTTCCCCGAGCAGTTGGGGGCTTTGAGTACTTGTACGTTGCAATCGACAAGTTCACAAAGTGGCCGGAAGTGGAAGCAGTGAGGAAGGTGACAGCACAGTCAGCAGTCAAGTTCTTCAGGTCGATTGTTTGCCGCTTCGGGATCCCTAACAGGATAATCACCGACAACGGTACGCAATTCACGAGCCGCACCTTCATGCAGTACGTCCAAGATCTTGGTGCCAAGGTCTACTTCGCTTCTGTTGCTCACCCGAGAAGCAACGGTCAAGCGGAGAGGGCAAATGCTGAAGTGTTGCGTGGGCTCAAGACCAGGACTTTCGACAGGCTGCACAAGTGCGAAAGAAACAGGATCGAGGAGCTGCCGGTGGTTCTTTGCTCGATCAGGACGATGCCAAATCGAGCCACTGGCCAGACACCTTTCGCTCTAGTCTATGGAGCAGAGGCAGTTCTCCCCACGAAACTCGTATACGGGTCACCTCGAGTGCTCGCTTATGATGAGCTTGAGCAAGAGCAGCTGTGACAAGATGATGCGCTACTCCTTGAGGAAGACCGTCTTTAGGCTGCTGTACGAGCTGCTCGCTACCAGCAAGCTTTGCGCCGCTACCATAGCCGCAAAGTTAACGCCAGAAGTCTCGAGGAAGGCGACCTTGTTCTTCGGCGTGTTCAGTCCGCCAAGAATTCCAACAAGTTGACGCCGAAGTGGGAAGGCCCTTACCGGGTGAAACGAGTCACTAGGCCTGGCGCTGTCTGCCTTGAGACCGAAGATAGCATTCCGGTGAGCAATTCCTGGAACATTGAGCATCTTCGTAAGTTTTACCCGTAAGGCGCGGTTGCCGGAACCTGTTCCGGCAACCACCTTTTGTACAAGTCTTGCCGCTGTTGCATGTAATCCTTTGTACAAAGCCGGGTGCAGACCCCGTGCATAAGTAAAGCTCATATGCTCCGCACATCTTGTCAAATTCATGCTTTCTATTTTTTGCATATGTGATCTGACACTTTGTGCAGCACCTACTCCCCGGTAAGCAATAACGAGCTGTAAGGCTCCATATCTTTATTTTCTCCTCTTTCTTTTTTCTCAAGGAAAGGAAGGTCCCCTCGACCACAAGTTTGCCGGGGGGAAAGGGGAAGATAATGGTATGGACCAGGCGTTGTTCAAGAAAGTTTCGCCTTACCGGGAAGCAAACAACAGAAAAGCTAAGTTGCCAAAGTTTGAGCAATCAGATTTTTTTAAATTTTAAGTTATCTCCCTTGAACGACCGCACTTTGTATGGAAAACCTGTGCGCGGAGGAACCAACTCGTAGCTAGTTGCGCCCTTACTTTGTTTCGAGTCCGCTCAACAACTTAAGTGAGCTGCGACTAGTTGCGACAAGGTTTCTTGTCGGTAGCGGCACCGCCAGCAGGCTGCTGACGTCCCGCACTCAGCGCTCGCAGCTAAGGTGCCTGCACCGGCAAGTTCCCTAAAAGCGTAGGGCAAAAACATACAAAGGGAGGAATCAAGTAAAGGGAATAACATTGCAATCATTACCCGGAATAGGGTTATATTACAAGGTAGCTTGTCGCGGCTCTAACAGATTGTTCTCATAACATGACCAGCAGTGACAAGAAAATAAGAAAACGGGCGGCCTAGTCTACGCGATCGCCCTCAATCCTCTTGATCCCGCTCACCTTATCCACAATGGGTGCGACAAGGGCCTTGAGCGCCTCCAGATCAGCATCCGGCGGCAGGGTCTTGAGGACGTTGGTGAGGTTGAGGCCCGGGTTGCGGAAGGCCACCTTCACCAACACCTTTTGAAGAGCTCCCGCGCAGATCTTGCGCGACTCGTCGGCCAGCTGCTTTGGGATCTTCTCCCGGAGCCGCTGGAGGGCCGTCGCCACGCCTTTGAAGAACAAGGTGAGCTTGGCGCTGGGTTGGAGGTTCTCATCAGAGGGATACCCGAGATCCTCCACCCCCAGCTGCGCCAGCTCCCTGTCGATATCTGCGGCAGCATTCACGAGACCCTCCGTCCAGTGCTCCACTTTCTCCCTAAAAGCATTCTGGGCGGCGGTCAAAGTGGTCAGCTTCAACTCAAGATCTGCGTTGGAGTCCTTGGCGGCGCTAAGCTCTTTGCCCTTCTCGGCGAGACGAACCTGCAGCTCTGAGTTGCTGTGGGCGTCCTTCTCCCGCTCACGCTTGAGCGTGGCAAGCTCTTCACCACTCGCCTTGAGATCGGCCTCCAGCTGCGCCACCTTCGTCTCCAGCTCCTTCCTAGCGGCCTCGGCAACTGCGGCAGCATCCTCTGCTTGCTTAAGGGCTCCGCCGAATTTTTGCTCACGCGCGGCAAGCTCCTCCTCGTGGCTGTCGAGGTTAACTTTCCGCTGCACCAGCTCGCCCTCCTGCGCAGACAGCTTCTCAGCGGCAAGCCGCTGTTGCTCTTCAACTTCGGCCTTCTCGAGGAAGAAGGCCTTCTGCTCTTCGGTGAGTTGCTCCTGCTCCTCTGCCAGGGACCGGAGAGCTTCCTGGTTGAGACCCCGGAGCTCCTCCGCGCGCTTCTCGATGTCCGCTCCCGCCTTCGCGACAAGTGCCTCGCGGGATTCCATCTTGGCTTGCCGCACGCGGTAGAGCGACAACAGCTTCCGCAGCAGCCGCTCCTCCTCAGGCTCGCCGCTGCTGCTGCTCGGCGCATCAACTAGCATTAGCCCAGCGGAGGCGAGGACCTCTCCATCAAAGCTCTCTCCCTCGACTGGCGCCCTGGAGCTTGACGCCCAGGGGAGGTTGATGAAGACGCCATCGCCGGCCTTCAAGTAGACGCCTGGCTGGAGCTCTTCGGAGCCTAGCGCTGCGGCAGCGGCGGACGGGGCGGCGGTCGACGTAGCGCCTGGCGCTCCTGCGGCCTCAGGGCCGTCAGTGCGATCGCCAGACCCCTCGCCAGCTACTGCTGCGGCAGCTTTGGCGGCCTCGTCGCCGGCGGGATCATCAGCGCCGGCTTCTTCTTTAGTGGCAGCGGCGTCATCGGCAGCAACCTCGGTCTCCATCGGCTCCGCAGCAGATGGGTCTGATGGCCGGAAAAGTGAGAAAAGTCAAGCGAATACCCAAAAAGAAGAAGAACCCAAGGGAAGCTTTGAAGAGAAGATTACCTGTACTGGGTTCGGCAGTCGTAGTCTCCGCCGCCGGGGGGACGCTGGTGCTGTCCCTTGCCGGAGAACTCTCCCTTGCCGGAGGACTCTTCCTTGGCATTTCGGGGGCGGCCTCCGGGCGCTCCTGGTGGGGCTGCTCTGCTCCTACTCAAACCAACAGTCAGATGTCAGCAAAGAAAGAGTATCCATGCGCGCCTAACAGCGGAAAGCGAACCATATACTTACGCTGGGGGCTGCTCTGGAGAACAGTTGCCGGGTCCGGCAAGGTTGTCCCGGACGCACCCCCTACTGTCGCGGTGGGTTCGTCCTCGATGACAATCACCGGGACCTTGGCTCTCTTCGCTGCTCTCTAGGCCAGAGTCCTAAAAAGGAATAAGTTCAGAGTAAAGCAAATGAGATACAAGACAAAACAACAAGAATTGAAGAACTACAAGTACAACAAGAGAATCTTACTCTTCTTCTTCCTCGTCGGAGCTGAACGCGGAGAAGTCGAAGTCCGGCTCATGTCCGGCGCGAGGAGGCGGAGGAGTAGCTTCCCTTGGCTGCTTGGCGGGAACAGTGGCGGTGGTCTGAGATGACCCCGCTCCGGCTGCCGCCGCGGCGTGAGAAGCGGCAGGAGCAGAAGCGGTGGTCCGGGTGGACCCCGCTCTAGTTGCTGCAGCAGCGTGCGGTGCTCCACCGCGGCAGGGTGAGAGGTGAGACTCCCGTGCAGCGCCGCCCTCTACACTTGTACTACATTGGTCGTGGTTTATTAGTCCCCCATTGGATTTGACTGAAGATTTAACTGACAAAATGTTAGTGCATGTCAACAAAAACTATATCATTGGATTCATATTTGAACATAGCTTTGAATGATATAATTTTAGGTGGCATGCATCAACATTTATCGTACTATATATAATGTTAGTTCAATTTTTGGTCGTACTAATCTATAGTAGTAAGGTGCCCGTGCGTTGCACCGAAGAGTGAAATGCATTGATTGGGGAGTCGTTTATTTTGACAAAGGATGTGGGGGTCATCTCATGTGTAACGGGTATCGATAGGTTTCTTCGGATATTATTTCATCTCTAGAGCTCACAAACATTTGGGTGAAATAGATAAAAAGGTATCTTTTGCAAACAAAAGCGTTCAACTATTCAACCTGCATCCAAAACTTGTGAAGAAATAACACTTATTGTGCTTTGCAAGAAATGATCATTAATAATTAGTTTTTGAGTATCGATTGTTATACATGTTGGCTACAGATGACATGACACTTTCTTATAGTCAACAGTTGGCTATACTATTAAGTAATATTAACCATGCCCTTATACACCTAGACGGAGGGATTAAATCAGGATGACTTGCAAGCGGGCAGAGGAGATGTAAGAAATGATTCATCGTAAGGCTTTCACCAGTACTGTAGTAAAAATTCATACATGGAAGATTCTAGACTAAACCATAAATGGATACACTTTTATTCATGCGCGATACTCCAATAGAGCAAGATCCTGCATGGAAGTCTCCACATGCTTAGACATCGGATTACATTGAGCGAAGACTAATGATCAACATTTAACTTGATAATGCGTATGTCCAGGTGAACCTCCTTGGAGTCCCCGTGCACCGCGTCGGCGGGTAAAGGATGCCATGGGTTTTCCAAGTCCACATTGGCGGGATAGTCCCAGCTCCCCAGAGTCCAAGTCTGTTTGATGAGGCCAGTGTCGCCGCCCACGCGACCCGGAGGGGTAGTAACACCGACCACGCACCCGTACATCGGCCTCGTGTTAGTGTCAGCATCAGCGGCGTCGCCCCTGACGCACATTACAGAGACGGGGCGGCGGCCTACGCGGGCCTCGCCGGTGCCCACGATCAAGAGGAAGACGCTGCCATCCTCCTCCGAGACTAGCAGGCGGCGGTGATCCTCCAGTGACTCCGGCATGGTGAACGGGTAGCATGTCTTGTACTTGATGTTCTCCACCAAGGGCCAGCAGTGACCGCTGCACGCATCCGTGAGGTGATGCACCATGTCCGCCGGCGAGCCACAGAACGGCATCGTGCACTCATAGCAGTGGACGAAGGGCTCCTTGGAGGCATCAACCAGGCCGTCCATGAAACGGGAGTGGCTGTAGGGGACGTTGCGCCAGTTGAATATATGAGCAAGTTACTACGAGATTTAATCCGAATAAGCACAAAATAAATCATGAATTCTACCACGATTTCGAACAGGAAGGACAGAAACACATACGATGCAACGGGAGCAGCACCGTTGGCGTTGAGGTTGTCGCCCATGTCCAAACACCATGTAGACACGGTCTTTGAGCATGGTTCATAGTCGTTCCATGCTCGGGCATTGAAGTTTGTAACTATTTTAGATTAGAATATACTACTCCTCCGGTGCTAGTAGTAGAGGAGAGTCCTACTCTACTACTCTACTCAAGCAAGTTAGGGCATAGCACTTTAGGGAGTACCAGTACTGTGACCACTCAAGCAAGTTGTCTGGCATCGACATGACCCTACGCTGCTGGTATGTGTCTCGTAAGTCAAGCGGCGTGCTGTAGTCATCATCACCTGTCCACTTCCCGCAGCACATATTCGCTTCTCCATCTTTGTCCGCACATAATCTCGTCCAATCTTCCATCCCTGCTAAGGCGCCTCCCCCCTCGTCCGAAACCCAAGCACTAACAATGGAAGAACCGAGCAGCGTCCGCTGAAAGAGTGGCTGGAATTCGCTCCCCACAGAGGTAATCAAGCTCATTGTTTCGCGTGTGGACAATCTCAGTACCATGCCGCTCGCCGCGTGCTCGTCGGGGCTGTACTGTTTACTCAAAGGTCCGGAGCTTTTTAAGCCAGCTCCTTGCTTGCTGATGCCACCTGATCTTCAGAAACAGCGTGTCACGCATCATGACGATCGTAGGGTGGCGAGCATCAACCCCCTTGACTGCGATCCGATCCCCGTCAGCCTGAACTACATTAACAGTATGTGCCGGGTCGGCATGAACACGTATTGGATGGTGCTTGTCGATGGTCGCGGCAGCTGGATGCTCGTGGAGGTCTACACCCGACGATTGATCCCCCTTCCTTCGATTAACACTGCACTGCTTTGGCACCGCGGCCCAGAATACTCGGAATCTTATAGTAGCCAACATGATACCAAGTTTGATTTGCTCAAGGTTGTAATCTGCCAAGTGCCCACAAGATCTGCGAATTATAAAGACTTCAGGCTAATTGCGTTCTTCAACCGCGGTCTCGCCTATCTGACAGGTCACTGCGGTAAGTGGATAAATCTGCACGTCCATCGCAGGATCATACATCCTCCATGGTTCTTTGATGCCATTGAACACAAGGGCTTCATTTACGCTGTCGACTCCTTCTATGGCTGGACGTATTGCTGGCCTACTCCAGTCATCGCTACAAACGGCTATTACAGCAGTATGTTACCTTCCTATGATATCATGATGGCTTGCTTATATTACTGTCAACATTTGCTAAAAAAATATTCATGCTCATAACATGCTGTTCTTAAGATTGACTAAATCAAGAGCCCTTTTTTATTTGACTCCAACTTGATATGATGTTGTAGGCCGCCTGGTGTCCCTACCCTTCCTAATCCCAGAACCTTACAAAGAAAAGTGGCATGGCAGTTGTAGGTGATTCCTGGCTCGATCAGACGACGGCAAAAGATTGATGATTGTTTGCACATACCAGACGTGTTGTTTCGCGGAATACAATCACAGTCACTGCAAGGTCTTTGAGCAGGATCCCAGCTTCTCTGGGCCTTCAGGAATTTTTGACTGGAGGCTGGTAAGTAGCCTTGGTACATGCTCTCTGTTTGTCGGACTGAATTATCCGATTAACCAGGAGATAACCGACGGCAAGGATCACGATGGCAGCGCAGTTTCGTTCATCAGGCAAAACTGTGTGTACACAGCGTACCATGCGTCTCTGCATGCACCATACCCTGATATGTGCCGCCACGCTCTGCAGCCCAAAGTAGGAGAGAGGGTCGCAAGTATCAGACTTTGACTTGCTGGCTGGAGTTTCCCCCGTCAGGCACCCATCTGGTTCAAGCCGTCAGCCAATCTCCACAGCTTAATAAATAGTAACATCTAACTGAGCCAATTAGTTAGATGCGTACACTTGGTGTAGTAGCATCTTTATTTAGTTTGATGCATACACTTGTTCTTTTTGGGTAGCCCTTTTGTAATGATGGCTGATGTTTGGTCTAGAAGAGAGAGCTGCGTCTTCACTCTTCTGGCCTGCTTACTGCTTCCGTTGCACCCCCAGCCCTGGTTGCTGTTGCTGCTGTTTTCAATGTACAATCGGTAGTATATTTCGTCTGTTGGTTGAATAAATGTGTTGTTAGAATGACAAACACAATGTTTTGGAAGTCGTTGCATGGTTTGATCCTTTAGTGCCCCGTACCGTACGTAACGCATACTATTTTTCGTACGGAACACATTTTCCACTTGTTGATAACATGCAGCCCACTGATGAAGGCCCAATAGAGAAGCCCATAATTAACTGGAAGGGAGGCTCTCACATGAATCTGGCCCAGGTACATGCTCATGGTCCCCTAAACATAAATAAGTAAATTAATAAATAAATAAAGCTAAATGCTCATGCACCAGTTCTTTGGGAAAATAGGTAGCCCGGTATTTCTTTTTGAAGAATACCCAAGCTAGGCCTATTTGTTTTCTCCGAATTACTGGGCTGCAAATCTTTCAAGACGAGGAGGGACGCATTCCATCCTGGCTTAAGTGTATGGTCAATGTCTGTTAAAAGTAATATCAAAAGGGGTTAAAAATTCCAAAAAAATTATAGCAAATGGGATATAAGTTTCTTTTATTGTTTTTGTTCTTCACTGATATCTTATACGTATTTCATTGGATTTAACATGACATAGTACTAATTTATTTTTAAATTTTTTTTAGTATGGCTATTAATTTTTGGATTAAGAATATTTCGTTCCCCAGCAAAAATTTGCGAATTTTCAAAATTTCCCACATATTTAGTTAATTTTTTGACCCTGGTACTGACCAGAAAATGGCCAGCAATTCTAAAAATGGAAAATGGGCTGCAATAAATTCCATATGAATTAGAAAATGAGTAAAAATTATAAAAATAATAGCAAATGGGCTGTACACGCCACAGATTTCGAGGCTGACTTGTTTACGCAAGGCTTTGTCAGTGAACACACGATGATAGAAGCAGTGACTGTTGGATGTCCATCCAACGGCCGACGTGCTTCTTCAATCTCTGATCTTCCTGCTCCAGCCGCCTAAACTAGCGCCGGCGGGACTGCCTGCTCCCTCCTCTTGTGGCCCACTGTGGTGCCGCGCAGGCTTCCCCGGACCACCCTACTCCCTTCGCTGGCCAGGCCGCACGCAATCAATTGCCTCCTTATTACGCGAAAAAAATGATTCCTCCCACTGACATCTGGGGCGCACCGGTTGGGAGGCTGACTTGTGGGCCTACTAAGTTGACGCGTACGCAGGGCTTGTCAACTTAGTCAACAAATGATTCTAGCAGCAGTAACCGTTGGATTTGAATCGAATGGTCCTGCTGCTTCTTCAATCGCTGCTCTTCTTGCACCAGCCGCCCAAACCAGCGCCGGGGAGACTGCCTGCTCCTGCCTCCAGTGGCCGGTTGTGCTGCCGTTGAGGCCTCATCGCCCCCTACTACTCCCACCGCTAGCCAGTCCCTGCAGCGACAGCAGCCTCACACCGCAGCTGAACCAGTGAACCCTCCTACTCCTCTCGGCGTGGGCATCCACTGTCGCGTCTTCCCTGGCTCCGTGTCGTCCCCTTCCTAGGCCTCACCATCGTCCACCGCCTTGGTGCTCTCGGCGCGGAGTGGTCAACGTGGTCAACAACATTCCATCAGAAGAGTACTCTACATGGAGAGGCTGACAGCTGGGTCCACGGCCACAACCCAGTTTTTTGTGATTTGCCAAGTAAGTCGCTTTGTCAGGCCTGTTGGGCTGCAAATCTTTCAAGACGAGGAGAGCTTTCATTCGGCTGGCCGAGAAAATGGCCCATTAGTAATGAGAAATGGGCTGTACAGTTTTAAAACACATCAAACTGGCAATTAGTTTCAAATATCTTTTTTTTTCATTTCGAGATTTTAAATTACATTAATTTTTATGCATGGAGAATTTCTTGGATTTTATATTGATATACATTTATTTTTAAAATTAGTTTGAATGTGAGTCAAAATTTCGGGATTAAAAACAGTTCGGACCGCACCGAAATATGCAAAATTTCGTATAATTTTTTAACCGTGGCCACAATATGGGCTGTAATGCTAACAAAAAGAATATGGGCTCCAAAAAAACCTTAATAATTAGCAAATGGGATGTAAACTATTAGAAATAATGGCAGATGGGCTGTATGTTGTTTTCCACAGATTTGAGGCTTTCCTAAAAAAAGGTTGACGCACAAGCAGTGACTGTTGGATGGCCATCCAACGGCTGTCGTGCTTCTTCAATCTCTGCTCTTCCTGCTCCAGCCGCTCAAACAAGCGCCGGCGGGACTGCCTGCTCCCTCCTCCCCGCGGCCGGCTCTGCTGCCGCGCAGGCCTCAGTGCCCCACCGTACTCCCATCACTGGCCTAGCCATCCCTCTACTCACCCATACCTGCTGTTATTCTCCGGCGACAGCATACGAACCAGTAAACCCTCGTACAATCGTACTCCCCTCCGCGTGGGAAACAATTGCCGAGTCTTCCCTGCCTCCGTGTCGTTCCCTTCCTAGGCCTCGCCGTCGTCCACCGCCCTGGTGCTCTCGGCGCGGCCTGGTCAACATGGTCAACGGCCGACATGCATTTGAAGTGGACTGTACGTGGAGAGGCCGACAGCTGGGTCGACGGCCGCATGCAAGGAAATGCCGCCTTATTACGCGCAAAATAATGACTCCTCCACCTGACGTCAGGGACCCACCGAAAGGGCCTCTATATTTCACGAAAAAAATGTTATCACCGCTGATAGCTCGGACCCACCAGCTATATCTTCGCATGCAAGGAAGTGCCTCCTTATTACGCACAAAAAAATGAATACTCCCCCTGTTAGCTGGGACCCAGTATAGTGGCAGCTGACTTGTGGGCCTACTAAGTTGACGGGGACGGAGGGCTTTGTCAACCTAGTCAATATGCACGATTCTAGCTCCAGTGACCATACGATGTCCATCCAACGGCCGTAGTGCTTCTTCAACCTCTGGTCTTCTTGCTCCAGCTGCCCAAACCAGCGCCAGTGGTGCCTCATGCTCCTGCCTCCCGTGGCCGGCTGCGATGCGGCGGAGGCCTCACCGCCCCCTGCTACTCCCACCGCTGGCCAGGCCATCCCACTACTCACCCACACCCCCTGTTATTCTGCAGCGACGGGAGCCTCACACCACAGCGAACCAGTGAACCCTCGTAATCCTCTATGCGTGGGCATCCACTGCCGCGTCTTCCCTGGCTCCGCGTCGTCCCCTTCCTAGGCCTCACTGTCGTCCACCGCCCTGGTGCTCTCGGCGCGACATGGTCAACATGGTCAAGGAACGACTTCCATCGGACGTGGATTGTACGTGGAGAGGCTGACAGCTGGGTCCACGGCCGCAGCAAGGAAGTGCCTCCTTATTACGTGAAAAATAATTATTCCTCCACTAACATCGGGGACCCACCAGACGGGCCATCGTATTTCATGAAAAAACGTTTCCCCCCTGACTGCTGGGACCCACCAGCTACATCTTCGCACGCAAGGAAGTGCCTGACAGTCGGGACCCAACTGGTCGAAGCATACATAGTGTTGTCATTCTGGTCGCAAACGTGTATGTACATATATACTGGTGGATGTAGAGGTGCGCACGGAGCATGTACACGTACGTATAGCGGCCAGGGTGCAAGAAAGAAAATACGGCCACGTATGTGTACATACGGGCGGGGTCTCGAACGCCTACTCGTGCATACGTACGGCCAGGGCTCGTGTACATGGCTGGGTCGGAACAGAGAAACAATGTCGTCGTCATGCTCATGGGGAGGCAACGGAATGCGTCGTGTTCATGGGGAGGCAATGGAGTGCGTCGTGTTCATGGGGAGGCAACGGAATGCGTTGTGTTCATCGGGAGGCAACGGAACGCGTGGGAGCCAACCGACTGGGTCAGAATGGAATGCGTGGTCGTGTTCATCAGGAGGGCTTGGACGGAACAGGCAATGGAAACGAGGGCTAGAATACCGCAAAATAGAGGAAACAGCCTTGTGTTCGACCAGCCACGTTCGAAACGGGATCCTGTTCATCGGGAGGGGTCTGGTGTACCGCAAAACGGAGGAAACGGACCTCCTACAGTCGAAACGGGGGTCCTGTTGATCGGGAGGGGTGTGGCGTACCGCAAAACGGAGGAAACGGACTTGTGTTGGAGCGCTACGGTTGAAACGGGGGTCCTGTTGATCGAGAGGGGTGTGGCGTACCACAAAACAGGACTCCACAGGATACTGTTCATCTCCACTGTCGACCTCCTCCAGCCTCCACGGGCTACCGTCGACCTCCTCCAGCCTCCACGGGCTCCTATTCATCCAGCCTCCACCGCACTCTACTCCACCGGCTATTGTTCAATCACCCCTGCACGGGCACCCCTCCACCGTCTACTATTCATCCAGCCCTCCACACCACGGGGTCCTGTTCAACCACCCCTCCACGGGCACCCCTCCACCGTCTACTGTTCATCCAGCCCTCCACACCACGGGGTCCTGTTCATCCAGAGGCAACGCCACCGCTCACTGTTCATCCAACCCCCCCTGCAACGCTCACTATTCATCCAATCGATCGGCTTTAGTTAGCAGCAGTAGCGAAGGAATCGCTCAATCGGGTTCAGTTAACAGGAATCGATCGATCGCTCGGGTTTAGTAATGCATAGCCTGCAGTGCAATAGCTCGGGTTCAGTTAGAGCCCAACGCCTCGCTCGGGTTCAGTTAGAGCCAACACCTCGCACACACACGCGTACATGAATGAGAGAAACGCGCATCGCTCGGCCCCCGACCTCCCACCGTAACCGGGAACTCCCCGAAATTTTCCTCCCCCTCGCTTCTACCACGGTTTTTCCGTCATGGACGGCCCAAAGAATGTCATCCAGCTAGGTCTCGGCCCGCCTAGGATGAAAAGCCCATTTTCTGTCATGATTTTTTGTCATAGAAGTAGGAGCCCACAACATCTATGATGATACCGGGTTTTGTCACAATTATCGTCATAGAAGTGTCATATGTATGATAGAAAAAAATTCGTTCGGCCCAAAATGTCACGGATATGTCTTTTTTTTGCAGTGAAGGGTCCGAATGAGGGTAAAACTTTGCCTTGTATTACCATCCAGCCTAAATAGTCAGCAATATCCTCCTACCGAATGATATGATGGAACCATATCTGCCAACTACTAAGAGAGAGGTGTGTCTGGGGGGGGGGCAATGTGTGTGAGAGAGGCCTAAAGATAATGTGTGTGCGGGAGACACGTAGGCACATATATATATGTGCGTATAGAGGGCTAGTAGAGACCGTGCGTGTGTATATATGCATGTGAGAGAAATAGTGTTTTCCAACTGAGATTAGTGAAAAGAGTGGTACACAGTAGTCAGAAAGAGAGAGAGAGAGATACAGAGAGAGCATGTGCGTGAGACTCCCCGACACCCCGAGAGATATTGTGAGCATGTGTGAAAAAGAAATGCCGATGCATATAAAGTGTGTGCACTTATGCCGTAGATAGAGAGATATATAGCGCGTTTGTGAGAACGGGCCGAGGCATAGTGCATCTACGTGTAAAAGGCGGTTCTACGCATTAAATTAAAATATAAATGGCATTATTATTTTTGGATGAGATCATGAATTTTGCAAATTGCGTATGGACGAAAATCGGTCTATCAGACACCCATACTCTTTTGAATTCTAGCATGTGCATGTGTTTATTTCGTATTATCGATCCATAGAGTGAGAGCGGTTTGAAATACAGGCAATGGATGCTTTTGCAATTCATATATAAACATTAATTAGTGCACTCCATGTTGTTAGTGTGAAGCACTTTATACATTTGTCACTTGCATGGATACATTCCAAATTGCTAGCTATGAAATAGAATACATGTCGAATTCAACATAAAGAGGGTTTCGAAGATTTGAATTCATAGGAAGTGCATTCATCTATTTGAACCTGAGATAATGGCATTTGTAAATCAGATGTAAAAGGGGGCATCAATCTTTGTTGTGCATTTGAACATGCTATATATATTCATACGCATGTCTAACTTTTTTTGCAACCATGGAGATTATATCTGGAACCATGCATGAACTGAGGTAAGTTGCATATTTTTTAATATATACTAGTGTACAATGTATATTCAAATGTACCACCTCCATTCCAGAATAATCGTAGCTTTAGGATTTTCAAGAGTAAAGATTTGTGAAGTTCGACAAATCCTGAATGTTCAATTCAAGAGAACCGAAAACGTTAATGCTTCTGCTCCCAAATATTGAATGAAGCGCCAAATAGGCCTCTGGTCACCCGAAACCGCGCGAGACTAATGTTTGGTGGTAGGAAATTACTGTCTTGACTCTTGCCCATGTAGCCTATCGGCCCGATGTCCAAAGGTCTAAACCGGGGTAGGTTTGTAACTTCACCAAGACGCCAGTCTCAACCGCCTCCAAGAGGCTTTCATACGCCGTGGGCGCCTAAACACCCATGCGCTCGGCCGAAATCTATCCCGCGCACATTTGGGACACCTGAGATTACTGTCCTACCCCCAACCCGCAATATGTCCGATATTTTAGATGGGGGCAAAGTTTGTAACTTTTCCCAAATTTCAAACAAGCGCGTCCCAAACCGAAACATTGTCCCCCCTTAAGTTCCCCGCCTCCCTCCGTTTCCCCATTCATACTCCATGGGCGCCAAAACACCCTCTCCACCAGTCGTGAAACCCCAGCCTCCTCCGTCCTCCACCCCATAGCGCCCAATCCACCGCCGCCCTCCTCTATCACGCCGGAGCCGGTACCCCAACATTGTCGTCCAACGCAACCTCAACCGCAACGCCCTCAAGGACTTAGCAGCTGAAGCCGAGGTAGAGCTGCCTCCACGATGCCGATGCCGACGTGCGCCATACCAGAACTACTCCGACCACGCCATCCTGCACCTCACTGGTGCCGCTCCACTGTCGCAACCGTCCACCACATCGGAGCTGTTCTCGCTACGCCGTCGTTCGTCGCCTCGGATTTGCTTCCCCGCCGCCGACAGACGGCCACCACACCACACTCAACAACTTGGCCATGGGTTCGTCCAAGGCTGCACCGTCCTCCACAACTTCTCGTTTCAAGCGAACCACAAGAAGATCATTGGAAAAACAGAAGGAGCACAGAACACTGCCAGTAGAAAGAGGTACTCCTCTTCCCTTATTCGTGCAAACCTTATGTCTCTACTCACACCGTATTCATCCCGCGAAAGAAACTAGTTGAGCGCTTCTTGCTGCATCTTCTTCGTGATACTAAATACACAAGGTTTCCTCCCTTTACTATTTCACCTTTGCTAGAGGTCAGTAGCCCGCCTGGATTTCAATTCAGGGTCAGTCGAACCGCAATTAAAAGAAGCAGCACCCGCTTAGGCGCGCAGAGCACCTAGTCCGCCTGTTCGCCAGGGAAGCGGCACATCGGTGTCTATCATAGGGGTGTGGGGCGCAGGAGCTGCTTTCTCCCGATCTGGAGGTCGGCGGGGCTTGAATGGATGGCCGGGGGGCGGTGCCAAGAACGGCGGTGCGGTGAGGTCGAGGGGAGGGCGCGGGCAGGGGACTGGGCTGGTGGTCGCTGCCGTTTCGAGGAAGATCGTCAACACTGACTAGCTGGAGGTAGATGAAGGCGATCTGCCTATTCTTTGTACATCGGACGGTGCAGAAAAAATGGACTGGCCTATTTCTTTTCAGTCGAATGTTATTTTCAAAGAATCCTATAGTAATTTAGTGTGCCATGCATGTTGTAGAGCTATCATATGTCTCCCGTCATTTATTTCTCACCGACCTGCTATCTGCTACCTTTACACTGTACTAATAGTGCACACACTTCACCCATACTCACACTATTGTTTTTTTATGCATGGGTATTTCGGACTCTGATGCAGTGTTGATGAATGCTGAAAAGAAAAGACAGAAGTCGCTCTAGTGTAATTCGAAGATAAGCACTAAGCTTTTCGGCGCTCCAAAGGATGCAGTGTCAGCAGTTGGAGACAGTAAACGTAGCTCTGTAGTTGATGATCTCAATTTCCACACACAACCATCCCAGGTGCTTGCTTTAACTTCGCGCTGTCAAATGTGGCTACATGTTGCATATGATGTCTAGCTTGTATTGCTTCCAATTTGGTTAAATTGCATCTGCTTACTTTACACATTATAACTTTGATAATGACACAAGAAACAACGAGGCTAAATGAAGATAGTCAACGTAGCTCTCTAGTTGATGACCGCAATTCCCGCACACCACCATCACAGGTGCTTGCTCTAACTTCACAGTGTGATATGTGGTTGCATGTTGCATACGGTGTCTAGCCTGTAATGCTTATAATTAGGGTAAATTGCATCTGCTTAGTTTACACATTATACCTGTGAATATGACATGCCTTCCTATTTTTGTTACACACTACATATATGTGTTAACCTTGTTCTTACATGAAACTACCTCTCTTCTGTATCCTACATCAATCACTTACGATGAGTCACCTTTATTCGTTGCATGTTGCATATTATTTCTAGCCTGTTGCCATGTATTGCTTCTAATTTGGTCAAATACATTTGTTAGGGCACCCTTTTAATTTGGCAGAGTGATATTGGTTTCATCTTTCATATGGTTTCTAGCTTGCATTGATTCTAACAAGTTCAAGCACCTTGTGCTTAGTTTACACTTTATACATCACACATGTCAATATGTCACGTCGTCCTGTTTTTCATACATATTCCATCCTCCTATCATGCGGCTGCCTTACATGAAAGTAGTGTTCGTCAGTATCATGCATCAATGAGTTCTGAAGAGCAAATTTTGTTCCTTTTTCTTGTGGGTTTGACTTCACAAGGCAAAATCAAGAAAGAGGAAGGAAAAGAGTAAGGATGGCGATGATGGTGGTCCTCTGCAGCAATGTAAACGGAGCATCTGTACCGACTCTCCTTGTACTGATAATGCAGTACAAGGTCCAAGTCTCCGCTCCCCTACTCCACCATCCAAGGTGCTTGCTCTAACTTGGCAGTGTGATATCTGGTTGCATGTAGCATATGGTGTCTAGCTTGTGTTGCTCCTAATTAGTGTAAACTGCATCTGCTTAGCTTACACATGATACATGTGAATATTACACGCTTTCTTGTTTTTGGTACATACTCGTAAAAACAACGATTTTTCCCTATCAGCTGTAGGAAGGAAGGACACTTCACGAGAATCAAAAAACGAAGAAAGTATGGCCTATATCTGTCTATCACACCATGTTCTTACATGAAACTACCCTTCATGTGTAACCTGCATCAGTCACTTATGATGGAACACCTTTAAGTTGGCAGTGTGATATTGGTTTGCGTCTTGAATATGATTTCTAGCATGTATTGCTTCTAGTTTGATGAACGCCACCTATGACGAGACATTTTTAACTTGGCAGAGTGATATTGATTGCACCTTTCATATGGTGTCTAGTTTGCAGTGCTTGTAATTTGTTGAAGTGCCTTCTGCTTAGTTACCACATCATAGGTGTGAATATGTCAAGCTGTCCATTTTTTCGTACATATTCCATCCTCCTATCATGACTTTGCCTTTCATCAGAGTAGTGTTCGTCAATATCATGCATCAATGAGTTCCGAAGAGCAAATTTTATTCCTTTTTCTTGTGGGTTTGACTTGACAAGGCAAAATCAAGAAAGTGGATGGAAGGCGATGATGGTGGCCCTCTACAGCAACGTAAACAGAGCATCTGTACCGATTCTCCTTGTATTGATAGTGCATTACAAGGTCCAAGTCTCCGCTCCCCTACTCCACCATCCAAGGTGCTTGCTCTAACTTGGCAGTGTGATATCTGGTTGCATGCTGCATATGGTGTCTAGCTTGTATTGCTCCAAATTAGTGTAAACTGCATCTGCTTAACTTACACATGATACGTGTGAATATGACACACTTTCCTGTTTTTGGTACATACTATATCTGTCTATCACACCATGTTCTTACATGAAACTACTCTTCTTGTGTATCCTGCATCAGTCACTTATGATGGAACACCTTTAAGTTGGCAGTGTGATATTGGTTTGTGTCTTGAATATGATTTCTAGCATGTATTACTTCTAGTTTGATGAACACCACCTATGATGAGACAGTTTTAACTTGGCAGAGTGATATTGATTGCACCTTTCATATGGTGTCTAGTTTGCAGTGCTTCTAATTTGTTGAAGTGCCTTCTGCTTAGTTACCACATCATAGGTGTGAATATGTCAAGGCGTCCATTTTTTCGTACATATTCCATCCTCGTATCATGACTTTGCCTTTCATCAGAGTAGTGTTTGTTAGTATCATGCATGAATGAGTTCCGAAGAGAGAATTATATTCCTTTTTCTTGTCGGTTTGACCTCGCAATGCAAAATCAATAAAGCTGAAGGAAATTGGCAAGGCATTGGATGGTGGTGGTCCTTCCGAGCAAATGAAATGGAGGCTCTCTACAGATTCTACTCCGCCATCCTCCCAACAAGATTCGCAAGACAACGCAAGGTTAGACAGTCAACGTAGCTGTGTAGATGATGAAGACATCCCCCTACTCCACCATCACAGGTGCTTGCTCTAACTTGGCACTATTATATGTGGTTGCATGTTGCGCATGATGTCTAGCTTGTATTGCTTCTAACTTTGTTGAATTGCATCTGCTTACTTTACACATAATGCCTGTGAATATGACACGTGTTCTTGTTTCTAGAACATATGTGTACATGATGAGCACATCTCCCCTACTCCACCATCACAGGTGCTTGCTCTAACTTGACACTATTATATGTGGTTGCATGTTGCGTATGATGTCTAGCTTGTATTGCTTCTAACTTTGTTGAATTGCATCTGCTTACTTTACACATAATTCCTATGAATATGACACGTATTCCTGTTTCTAGAACATACGTGTACATGATGAGCACATCTCCCCTACTCCACTATCACAGGTGCTTGCTATAACTTGGAACTGTTATATGTGGTTGCGTTTTCCGTATGATGTCTAGTTTGTATTGCTTCTGATTATGTTGAATTGCATCTGCGTAGCTTACAACTTATACCTGCAATGATCACTTAACCATAAGACACATTTAACTTGGGACTGTGATGTAGGTTGCATCTTGCATTGTCTTCTAGCTTGTACTGCTTCTAGTTTCTTGAAATGGCACATACGGCGAGACACTTTTTACCTAATAGAGTGATATTGGTTGCATGTTTATATGGTGCCTAGCTTTCATTTCTTCTAATTTTATTGAAATGCCTTCGGCTTACTGTTTTTTCATACATATTCCATCCTCCTATCATACGTGTGAATATGAAACGTTGTCTTTTTTTGTATATATTCCATCCTCCTATCATGCGCCTGCCTTACATCAAAGTAGTGTTCGTCTGTATCATGCATCAACCAGTTATGCAGAGCTAATTTTATTCATTTTCTTGTGGTTTTGACTTCATAAGGCAATATCAGAAAATAGGAAGGAAAAGAGTAAGTTAGGGGATGTTGGTGGTCCTCCGCACCGACACAAACAGAGACTCTCTAGATTTGCCACTGCTATTGCTAATGAAGTTGAAGTCCCAAGTCTACATGATGAGTTCATCTCCCGTACTCCACCATCGCAGGTGCTTGCTCTAAGTTGACAGTGTGATAATTGGTTTCATGTTGCATATGTTTCCTAGCCTGTATTTCTTCTATTTTGATTAAATTGCACCTGCTAAGTTTATACGTTATACATGTGCATATGACATGGCGTTCTGTGTCTAGAATACACTGCATCTATCTATCATACCATGTTCTTACATCAAAGTACTGCTGTTGTGTATCCCGCATCAGTCACTCATGATTGGACGCTTTTAACATGGCAGTTTGATAGTGGTTGCATCTTGCATTGATTTCTACATTGTACTGCTTCTAATTTTTCGAATTGCCACTTATGACAAGACACTTTTAACTTGGCAGAGTAATATTGGTTGCATCTTTCATATGGTGTCTAGCTTGCATTACTTCTATTTTCTTGAAAATCCTTCTGCTTAGTTTACACATCGTAGCTGTGAATATGTCATGTCATCCTGTTTTTCTTACATATTCCATCCTCATACGGTTGTCTTACATCAAAGTATTGCTTGTATGTATCATGCATCAATGAGTTCTGAAGAGCGATTTTATTCTTTTGTGTTGTGGGTACGGCTTCACATGGCAAAGTCAAAAAAGAGCGAGGAAAATAATATAGTAGGGAGTGGTGTTACTCGTCGGGAGAAATGGAAAAGGATCTGCCGTCCAGATTCTGGTGGTACTTATAGTGCAGTAGAAGGTCCAAGTCCACCGGCTAAATCTACAAACACAGTATCACCTGCTCCACCAGCTGCAGCATCTGCTTCAACTGTACCATCATCTCAATGAGTTACTCGTTCGTTTGCTCCAGAACTGGCCAGTTCCCAAGCTGCCTTCACACCTAACGCTCCTTCTGAAGCACTACTGACACAACAGGACTTGGCAAGATCAGATGAACCTCGTGAGCATCAACACCAAGACGGTACCTGACCGAGTCAAGTTCAGTTGCATGCTCCTTTATATGTACTCACATAGTTTGATGTACACTAACACTTTCCATATTCGTTGTTGAACTAGCACCACGACGCAAGCGGAAACATACATCAGGGATAATGCTTGACAGATTAACAAAATCTAAAGGAGGAAGAATGGAGATCCATTTTGAGGCAGGTTTAAAAAGCCCACATGATGCTACAGAGTCAGCCAAGTTAGTATCAGAGGCAGCCGTTGCCGTTAGGTGTCATGCATGTATCCTCCCAACGTGGATCCAGTACAGGAATGAGAAAGACAATACCCAATTTAACACCTTCCTTGACCATTTATCCGTAAGTAATGTTATTCATCACAATTAGTAATATTGTCTTGCTCTGTCCCATACTTTCTAGCTTCCTCCTAATAAGACTCACATTATTTTTTCAACAGATGAGGTTCAAGTTGGATCCGAAAGATGATGCAACTAAACAAGCATGCACTCATGTTTTTCAGTCTGCTCTGTGACAGTATCGGTACCACCTTAGAAAATCTCACTTTGAAGGCAAGGCTAACAATGA
Source organism: Triticum urartu (assembly GCF_003073215.2). Classification (NCBI taxonomy): domain Eukaryota; kingdom Viridiplantae; phylum Streptophyta; class Magnoliopsida; order Poales; family Poaceae; genus Triticum; species Triticum urartu. The sequence goes on along the minus strand of NC_053025.1, from coordinate 379,720,466 downwards.
AATCACCCAAACATCTCCAGTGGAATATATTACAGATGAAGACTGGACAGCCCTCGTTCAACACTGGTCTGATCCAAAGTATCAGGTAGGCTATATGTATTTGATCAGGCCACATATTGAACTTGTATTTATGTATGTGCCTTACAAGTGTATCTTCTTCTAGGCTAACTGTTTGAAGAACAATACCAACTGTTCTAAAGTGAAATTCCAACAGACAATAGGATCTCGTAGCTATATTGCACACTACGAGGCTCTTGTAAATAGCTGCTACTTCTTTCTTTTTTCTGTCCCATATTATCGTATCTATATTGACTTGTTCCAAATACAGAGGAAATCCTGTGCGGACCAAAAAGAACCTGAACTAAATGTAGTGCAAATCTTCAAGGATTGCCACACCAGCAAGATGAAGGGCATGAGCACACCAGTTCAAGCCGTTGTTGTAAGTCCTTACTCCTCCTGCCTTTGAACTGATTGGTATTGTGATGTGTTCATTTAACTACTTGGTTTGCAGCCAATGTCAGTTACTCTATTCACTTTTATACACAGTTGTCTTAACGTATCATTTCACCTTACATGGTTTAAAAGAGAAGAAGGATATTCTTTTGGTCTTGATTTGTATTCTAGTTGTTATGTTCACGTGCGCACACAATGATAAAATAGCTTGTTTGTTTTATATCTGTTTGCCCATGATATGAATGATGTCATACTATGTTCATCCTACTTTAAACCATGTCTCTTTATCCTTAGATGTCAACGAATGTGAGGAAATAGACAATACAGTAGGCATGCTACATGGACATATGTTCCGAAAGTGATTTTATTATGTAGTTGGCACTGCAATACATGCTAATGTATTACAGTAGTTCACCAAAATAAGTTATGTATAAACGTGTAACCTACTTTGTTTATTTTTGTCTCATTAGTAACTTATCTGGTACACTAATCGCAAGTTAAAACTTTCAGGAAGCTATGCAAAAAATGATTGAACAGCCACAACCACCTGAAGGTGACGAGGCTACCACAGGCACAATGTCACCTCTTGCTACAGTGCATCAGTATCTCTCCACTAACAGTGCAAAAAGCACCTTCCTACGTAATTCTGGGTTGGTTGTCAAGGTAACCTCGTCCAAATCGCCTATTGAACAAAATCTACCTGCTAGACAGAGTGATATATCTGTGCTCCAGACACAAGTCCAATCCCTAATGGACGTCGTTTTGGAAACAAGAATAGTGGTTGACAAATGTCGTCAAGATATGAATGGTTTTGAAACCAGGCTATCGGACATTCACTTCGTTGTTCAAGAGCAATGGAGGAAAAAAGGTGAAGATCGTGCTGCTCCATCAGATTCTACAGCCTGAAACATTAGCACTCAGGTCAAATGATATGTGCTTCTATACATCTGATGGTGCTTTTATCTGCAAGGATTGTAAACTTTATGCCAATAGGCCTTTTGTTGTATGGTTGGAATTTATTTTGTTGTGATACAACATTTATGATGCTGCCAAAGGCTGCAATAATTACGACACTATTTTTGTATAGTGTAGGTTTATCTTAGTAGTGTATTTGGCCGAAAGCTTCATAGGAGCCCAACATGCCAACATTCGTCGGGCCCATTCCAATTGGTCTAAAAACGATTATGGGCCGAAATTTGCATGTAGCCCACTAAAAATATCTGGGCCTAAATCAGCATAAGATTTCATATTTTTCTGCTAGGCATGTGCCCATAGTGGGCCTTTAACAGGCCTAAACATAATTTGGGCCCTCAGTAACAATAGGTCGTTTACAGGTATAAATATCTTGAGCCCATATAAAACATGGTCCTTTAAAAGACCGAACATGAGATTGGGCCCTGATTGTGCCAAATAACCCACTGGTCTTAGCAGGCCAAAATGGTGGCCCATTTACGATGCAGATCTTTCACAGGATGAAATACAGACGAGCCGTAAATGCGCCGACCTAATACACGGGCCTTTAACAGGCCGGAAGTTTTGTCAGGCTAGATTATTGTCATTTTTATATGGGCCGTTAATGGGCCTGATGTGACGTTGGGCCACATATGGCCCATGGATTTCGTCCGACGTTAACAGGCCAAAAATCACAACAGGCCGAAAGTGGCCCAAATCTATAGTGGGCCTCTAACAGGCCGAATGTCAGACATGGCCGAATATGACCCAACTCCTTCACGGTCGTTTACGGGCCGAAAGTTTCAATGGCATGTAAATGAGCCCAAATGAAACAGGACCTTTAGCAGGCCGGAAATACACTGGGCCATAATTCGGCCCATATACTTAGCGGACTGTTAATGGGCCAGAAGTGACCATGGGCCGCGATGATGACAAGTTGAGGACATGCCGTTGATGGGCCGATTTGACACTAGCCGTACGAGCCTTAACTAAGAATGTTGGGCCTTTAGCTGGGCTGGCCCATTATGGTCTGCAAAATCTTGTGGTCCTTTAGCTGGGTCAGCCCATTATGGCCCGCAAAATCTCGTGGGCCTTTAGCTGGGCCAGCCCATTATGATACACAAAATCTCGTGGGCCTTTTGCTGGGTCGGCCCATTATGGACCAGAAAATCTTATGGGCCTTTAGTTGGGCCGGCCCATTTAAACTCTATGGGCCACTTTTGGGCCGGTCCACGTGTCAACATATCATAGGCGCATCTCGCCCATTGGATGAGTGACACCTATGCCAATGCGGAGCTGACACATGTTTCCATCAGCCAATCATAATTTTACACGTGGAAAATCCCCATTGGTCCGGGCTATTAACGGGTTATCGAATCCAAAACCGGACCCGATAGCTTAACGGCGTTCCGTTACGGCAGATGCCACATGTCGGTCACCCTTGATGAAAGCACTTCTGTGACGCGCGATTTATCGTCATGGAAGTGGACACTTCCGTGATGATAATTTTGGTAATGTCATGGAACACTTCTATGACAGCACAAGTATGACTATCTTGATTCTGTCATAAATTTGTCATGGATGTACATGCATGACAGAAAACATGACCTACTGTGACAAACACGTATCATCACGGAAGTGTATTTTTTGTAGTGCTGGCAATAGGATCAAACAAAGCCGGTGCAGGCAATGGAATAATATCACGAGTGTTCACACTAAAAACCAGGTTATAAGGAATATGAATGTTAGGGTAATCGCCAGCAATAAACTAGTGGTGTTCCGTAGCCTGGCGATCTAAATAAACCTTAGGTAAAGGATAATCATGCTGGCGTATATGAACATTAAAGTTGTTGGCATTCTGGGAACGGGGGTCCCAGACTTGCCTGCCTGCGGCCCATGGCGTGGCTTTGCTGGCAGGCCTGTACGACCCATCTTCATCAACAAGGAATCAAGACCCTCGCGAGGGCCAAGCCTCGCGGGGTGGACGACACAAGACCTCCTCAGGAGCAGCCTCCTCAGGCCGGCTCGTGAGGGGCGGAGAGTTCAAGGTCGGCAAACCTCGTGAGGTGCTCGTGATGTAAGCCATGACGATCGAGACCAGGCAGGCGCCAGCACACGCAGCGTCCTTGTTTCCTCTTTGGTGCCAAGGGGGAAAGCGCAGGCGCGGAGTACCGAGGCATCAAGCAAATGTTTCCATATTGGTGCAACGAGACCAAGACCGGAAGGACGGCAAGACGGAGGTCACCATGGAGCCCAGGGCGGCATCACCACCAGAGCCTTTGGCAGGCGAAGACCACCTTTTGTCACGATAGCTTGTACTAGTTGCCCCCTTTCAAATTGGCCGTTGTTGGCTCCCTTCCCGCTCAATATTTGGGGAGATGACCAGGGCCTCTATAAATAGGACTAGCCACCACCATAGGCGGGAGGAGAATCCAAGATCATCCTCAGCCACACAAGTGCACCAAGCACAAGAAAACCTCAACCTGAGGAGGTTGTTCTTCCGTTTGTACTGTTCATCCTCAGCCCAAGAGGCAATCCACCACCACCACACTAGAGTAGGGTATTACACCACAACGGTGGCCCGAACCAGTATAAATCTCGTGTTCTTTGTGTTGCGAGTTCGTTGAGTTAGTTCGTGAGATCTAGGCTAAGTTAGGACGCAGATCGATAGGGGGGAGATCTTCGCGCGCACCCCAGTGTTCGAACCTTAAGGGTATTTGCCGGACCCCGTGATCCGACAAAAGTGAGTCGCCAAGCGAGTAGCGTAAATACCACCATGTATTTTGCCCTTGGATGAGTTAATGTGGAGGCGACGTGCCACAATAGTTCCCAAGCTACAAGTGTTGTCGCCGTGAAGTGCGCGGCGTAAAACAACAAAGTCTGGAGCACTGAGTGCACCTACTTTCTTTCTTTCTAGGAAGCAAACACTTCACAATGAATAAAGCAAAATAATGCACAACAGGAAAGTGTATGATAGTGGCGGTGACACTCGACACCCCTCTCTCATCCCCCACAGTTAGAGTGCAGTAAAAACCATCAAACTCTGTGGGCCTAGGCTCTACTAAACTCCCATCAGAAGGGATCATGCATATGTTACAAAATTCAGTAAGTGGTATCTAACGGGTTTCAACATATAAATTAAACTCCACCGCAGGGGGATTATTCCTAGGAAGAAAACGAAAACTTTGCACAAAGGAATCTGTGAGGAGATGATACTGTTCATATTCAGCTGTGATGAAGTCGGTGAGACTGGTGTTAGCAGCATATTGTGCAAACTCCTCAAGGATTCCAACCCCTTCCATGAACGGGTTATGTGGCCATTCGCATGGCCGTACCTCCACCATTCTCCGGGTATGGAGATCACTATCAGACGACTCCCCAATGACTCCCTTGGACTTCTTCTTGGAAGCAAACTTCCTAAAGATACTCCTCTTTTTCCTATGAACAAAATTCTGAAATTTTTAGTCCACAAATTTTTTTCTCAACAAAACTCTACAAGATTGATAGCAACTACTCATAGGGATGCATAGAGGCCATAACAAGCATTCAAACTACTTAGAAATCTAAGAATTCAACATACAAGCTCATCTACAGCAGCACCAAGAGTAGCTAATTATTCAAAATATAAACCACTAAAGCAAAAACTAATTAGACAAACGGAGGAGTCACATACCAAGCAACAATCCCCAGAAATAGTTTTGGAAACGGAGCTTTGAGCAAAGAGATCAAAATCTGTGGGTTTGAGAGCAAGAACACGAGAGAGAGAGAGAGAGAGATAGAGAGATAGAGAGAGCAATGGTGATTTTTTGTTCTGGAGGTAGGTGATGATGTGGTATGAAGAGATAATTGAGGGGGCCCACATGGGGCCCACAACCCACCGGGGCACGCTTGGGGGTCCTGGCGGGCCCAGGTGGGTTGTGCCCACCTGGTGCACCCCCCTCTGATGTTATTTGCACCAAAAATTCTTAAATAATCAGGAAAAAAATCGTATTAAATTTTGAGAACATTCTGAGAACTTTTATTTTTGGTCATTTTTTATTGCACGAGAAATTCAGAAAATAGACAAAACATGGCATTTTATTTTATTTAACTAAAAAACAGAAAACAAAAGGTAGGGACAGAAAGTAGTTCTTACTAAATTCATCAACTTCATACCTCAAAAAAATGATCCATTAATAAGGTTGATCAAGTCTTATTAATAACAACTTTCGCTTAGCATGAAACCGAATAACTTTCATAAATCACTAAGTTACCTCAACGGGGATATGAATGTCCCCAACAATAAGCATTTCATATTTATTTTTAACAGTAGGTAGAGGTAGTTGAAAACTTCCAATAGTGATTGTCGGAGATTTTTCAATAACATTAATACCATTCACTTGGAATTGTTTCTTCGGAAAGTGCACCGTATGCTCATTACCATTGATATTAAAAGTGGCCTTGCTTTTATTGCAATAAATAACAACCCCTGCGGTATTCAAAAAGGGTCTCCCAAGGATAATCGACATGTTGTCGTCCTCGGGCATCTCAAGTATAACAAAGTCAGTCAAAATAGTAACATTAGCAACAACAACGGGCACATCCTCACAAATACCGATAGGTATGGCAGTTGATTTATCAGCCATTTGCAAGGATATTTCAGTAGGTGTGAGTTTATCCAAATCAAGTCTTTTATATAGAGAAAGGCATAACACTAACACCAGCTTCTAAATCACATAAAGCAGTTTTCACATAAAGTAGTTTTCACATAACTTCTCTTAATGGAGCAAGGTATAGTTGGTATTCCCGGATCTCCAAGTTTTTTGGGTACTCCATATTTAAAAGTATAATTAGCAAGCAAGGAGGATATGTCCGCTTCTGGTATTTATCTCTTATTGGTGATGATGTCTTTCATGTACTTTGCATAAGGAGGCATTTTTAAGATGTGGGTCAAGTGAGTACGCAAAAAACTGGCCTCAGCATTTCAGCAAAGCGTTCAAATTTTTCATCATATTTCTTTTTAGTTGACTTAGGTGGAAAGGGCATAGGTTTTTGAACCCATGGTTCTCTTTCCTTATCGTGTTTTCTAGCAACAAAGTCTCTTTTATCATATCTTTTATTCTTAGGTTATGGGTTATCAAGATCAACTGCTGGTTCTATCTCAACATCATTGTCTGGTTCTTTATTATTTGTTTGAATATTTTCATGAACCTCATCATTATCTTTTTCATTATCTGAAGGTGAGTGTTCATTACCAGATTGAGTTTCAGCATCAGAGATAGAAACTTCATTATCATTATCAGAAGGTTTTTCTACTTCAGGTTCACTAAAGGCATATAAAATCCTATCATTTTTCTTCTTCTATTTCTTTTTAGAAGGACTATGTGCATCAGTGTTAACCCTCTGAGAGTCTTGTTCAATTCCTTTTGGGTGTCCCTCAGGATAAAGTGGTTCCTGAGTCATCCTACCCCCTCTAGTCATTACTCTAACAGCATGATCATTGATATTACTATTCATCTCATCTAACAACTCTCTTTGAGATTTAGCAACTTGTTCTAAATGAGTTTGAACCATAGAAGCATGCTTCCCCACACCTCTAACATCATTTGATATTCTAAATAACAAGCCACTCAAGCGAGCAATCATATCAGAATTGTATTCAATTGTTTCATAACATTTGCATTAAAGTGCTCTTGCTTTCTAATGTAATTTTCAAACTAATAAAGGCATTGACTAGGGTGCATGTTGTGAGAATTATCATTATCATTGAATTTCATTAGATAATTTACCTCTACCACCTTAGATGGTGGTGGTGTATCAAGCCCATGTATTTCTTCAATAGGAGGTAAAGTTTTGACATCCTCAGCTTTAACACCTTTTTCCTTCATGGATTTCTTTGCTTCTTGCATATCTTCAGGACTGAGATATAAAATACCCCTCTTCTTCGGAGTGGGTTTAAGCGGAGGTTTAGGAAGAGTCCAATCATCATAATTTTTCAATATGTTATTCAATAATTCTTCAGCTTGTCCAATAGTTCGTTCCCTAAAAACACAACCAGCACAACTATCTAGTAAATCCCTAGAAGCATCGATTAGTCCATTATAGAAGATATCAAGTATTTAATTTTTCTTAAGAGGATGATCAGGCAAAGCATTAAGCAATTGGAGAATCCTCCCCAGAGATTGTGGGAGACTCTCTTCTTCAATTTACACAAAGTCAAATATTTCCTGTAAGGCAGCTTGTTTCTTATGAGCAGGAAAATATTTTTCAGAGAAGTAATAAATCATATCCTGGGGACTACGCACACAACCAGGAGCAAGAGTATTGTACTAAGCTTTAGCATCACCCTTTAATGAGAACGGACATGATTTTAGAATATAATAATGGCGAACTTTCTCATCCTGAGCAAAAAGGGTGGCTATATCATTCAACTTAGTAAGATGTGCCACATCAGTTTCAGTTTCATAATCATGGAAATGATCAGATTCATCCAAAGTAATCAACTCTGGGTCGACAGAGAATTCAAAATCCTTATCATCAACAAATATAGGTGAAGTAGCAAATTGAGGATCACATTTCATTTTAGCATTCAAAGTCCTTTCTTTATACTTGCATAATAATTTTTCTAGGTCATCCCTATCCTTACAAGCAAGAATATCTCTAGTTATCTTGTAGCGACCAGACCTCAAACAGTCTGATCTCTGTGCTCCGGTGTCATCCCTGGATCAGTAATGCTGACACCACACGGTACTCGGAGGATTTATAGCAGAGTAGCAATCACACACTTATTACATCGAGTGTCTCAAAAGAGAACTTATTACAATAAATATGGCTTAAGGCCATCTAGTGTCGAAAACAGCGGAAGGCTTGGAAGATAAGTGAGTCCATCAACTCCAACGGCATCACTGAGTATAGAACCACGACCTAAAGACTCCTTATTCGTCGTCTGAAAAGTCTGCAACATTAACGTTGCAGCCCGAAAACGGGTCAGCACATGGAATATGCTGGCAAGGTAACACATAGAGAATAATGGAATGCAACAACTATATTATATGCATATTTGGCTGGTGGAAAGCTCTATGGTTACAGTTTTTGCGTAAAGCCAATTTTTCCCTACTTCAAAGGAATAAAGTTAATTACTATCATGGTGGTTGTGAAACATTGAGAATGGTTGACATCATCCTCAATCCCAATTAAGTATCATCATTAAAACCCATCAAAATTAATTTAGAGTAACATGTTGAGATTCACATGATAATCCAGGTACTAGATACTCAAGATGTCCATAACCGGGGACACGGCTAACCATGATTAGTTTATACACTCTGCAGAGGTTTGCACACTTTTCCCCACAAGACTCGATCGCCTCCGTTTGGTTTCTCGTACTACATGGTGTTTGAGAAACGGATGACCGAGACATAGTCTTTCATAAGCGCTAGCACCTTACGATCGGGTAGACCGTACCACCTACAACCCCTACATCTGCTAGTCCACCACTGTAAGAGTTTGCACAACTTAGTCAACTATGCCAGAGCCAATAATGGCTTGTGGCTGCACACGGAAGTTTCTAGTATGAATAATCTCATGATCCCTTTGGGCCTGGGTGGCGGTCCAATAAAAACAGGCAAGTCCTCGAAACCCCAGGTGCCTCAATCCACCCAGATGTGTGTTAGGTTGCCACCTTAGATAAACCATTAATTATCAATCTCACATCTGTCATGGATATCACTCACCCAATCCACGTCTACTAGCATAGCATGGCATAATAAGCAAACGTAGAAGTAACTCCCAAAGGTTTGATAATAAACAGGTAATAGGTACTACCTCATCTACTTCCCATCCCACAATTTAATTAGATCCTAATTTTGCAATGCGTGAGGATTGATCTAATGTAATAAAACTGGGTTGTAGAAAAGGTATGATCAAAGTGTTACTTGCCTTGCTGATGATCCGCGAAACCTAGAGATTCGAAGTAACAAGCGGCGCACTCCAGGTATTCTATCGCAGACAAACAACAAGCATACAATAAGTACTCATCTAATGCACAGGTAAAACTCGAATAGAAGATCTAACCAGAAGGTTCAACTTAAGAACTCCGGTTGGCAAAAAGAATCAAATCGAAAGAAGCGAAAGAAATCAAACAGCGAAAGAAAACAACTTCGTTCTAGTAATCTGGATCTAGGGCAAATTTTACTGTAGCAAAAACATGTTTAAGTTGATTATTCGGAAAGAGGGTTTCGAGACGAAACTCCAGGCGCTTGAATCGCCTGATTCCGATAAACGAGCGAAAATTTATACTAAAACGAAAATCGGATCAGAAATCGTGATCAGAAAATAACCGCGGAAAATCCGACGAAAAAGACAAACGACGAACAGAATTTTTTTTAAACTGCACGGAAAATGAGGCGGCGGCGGCGAACCTCGGGCGGCGCGCTCCAGCGACGGCGGCGGCGGCGGCGGGCGGCGGCGGCTAAAGGCGGCGGCGGCTAGGGTTAGGGCAGGCGGGGCTCTCGGCCGGGCCTTCGGGCGCTATATAAAGGCCCCGGGCCAGGGAGTCCTGGCCGGGTACGGCCTGAAGTCAGTTTGCGTTTTTTTTAAATCCGCTCGGAAGAAAAATAAAAAGAAATACTAAACGGACTCCAAAAATCACGAAATAAATTTTGCCGGGTTCCTAAAATCAAGCCCGATAAAGTGAACATTTATCTGGGCCCAAACTACAACTTTGAAAAACGCGCATTTTTCCTAAATTCAAATAAAAATACCGAAAAACTCCGAAATAAATCTTATTTGATTTTTTATTAAATCCCCAATATTTCTATATTTTGGGAATGTCATTTTATTCCCTCTCTTATATTTTTGTAATAGAAATAATTGATGATAAAATAAATAAAATCAAATGATCCTGTTTACATAATTTGAGAAAACTCAAATATGTAAATAACGAAATCCCCAACTCTCTCCGTGGGTCCTTGAGTTGCTTAGGATTTTTCTAGGATCAAAACCAAAAGCAAAATAAAATATGATATGCATGATGACCTAATGTATAACATTCCAAATTAAAAATTTGGGATGTTACATATCTCCTCATTCATAACATAACCTTCCGGTACCTTAGGCAATTCATATGTAGGAGGGCTAGTTCTAACAGGTGTTTGAAGATTCTTAGTTTCAAGCTCTTCACCAGTTTCAACAATTTCATCAGTTTCAGCATTCTCAAAAGCTTTAGTTCTAGCAATTTGTTCATCAAGAAATTCACCCAGTGGCACATTATCATCAAGTAAGGTACTAGCATCATCATGAGTAGCATTCATAGCAGAAGTAGCATCATTAGTAACCTGTGATATATCAGAATTAATGGCATGTGGTGGTGTTGCAAGTTTACTTATAACAGAAGGTGAATCTAAAGCGGAGCTGGATGGCAGTTCCTTACCTCCCCTCGTCTTAGAGGGAAAAATCTTAGTCTTAGCATCATTCAGATTCTTCATAGTGATAAATTGATAATAATCCCAAGTAACTCAACAAATATAGCTATGCTCCCGGCAACGGCGCCAAAAAAAGGTCTTGATAACCCACAAGTATAGGGGATCACAACAATTTTCGAGGGTAGAGTATTCAACCCAAATTTATAGATTCGACACAAGGGGAGCCAAAGAATATATGCAAGTATTAGCAGTTGAGTTGTCAATTCAGCCACACCTGGAGATTAATTATCTACAACAAAATGATCAGTCGCATAGTAATATGATAGACTTTATAGGAGTAGTAGCAACAATAGTAACGGTAACAATGATAGCAATAGTTTTGTAGCAGTGACAATAGTAACAACAGTAGTAGTAACTTAGCAAGATCAATATGTAGGAAAATCGTAGGCATTGGATCGGCGATTTGTTGGATGATATTCATCATATAACAGTCATAACGTAGGGCGATATGGCACTAGCTCCAGATCATAAATATAATGTAGGCATGTATTCCGTAAATAGTCATACAAGCTTATGGAAAGAACTTGTAAGACATCTTTTGCCCTACCCTCCTGTGGCAGCGGGGTCCTATTGGAAACTAAGGGATATTAAGGCCTGCTTGTAATAGAAAACCGGAACAAAGCATTAACACACGGTGAATACATGAACTCCTCAAACTACGATCATCACCGGGAAGTGTCCCGACTATTGTCACTCCGGGCTTGCCGGATCATAAGACGTAGTAGGTGACTATAACTTGCAAGATCGGATCTAGAACATATATATATAATGATGATAACATAAACAGTTCAGATCTGAAATCATGGCACCTGGGCCCAAAGTGACAAGCATTAAGCATAACAAAGTCATAGCAACATTAATCTCAGAACATAGTGGATACTAGGGATCAAGCCCTAACAAAACTAACTCGATTACATGATGAATCTCATCCAACTCCTCATCGACTAGCGAGCCTATGAAGGAATTACTCACTCTCGATGGAGAGCATCATCGAATTGGCGATGGAGGAGGGTTGGTGATGATGAAGATCAAAGACCCCCTCTCCGGAGCCCCAAATGGACTCCAGATCTAGACTCCCGATGAAGAACACGGGGTGACGGCGGCTCCGTCTTATGAAATGCGATAATTCTTCCTCCTTGATTTTTTCTGGAAAAATAGGATTTTATAGCATCGGTTTTAGGGTCTACGGGGCCACCAGGGGGGGACAACCCCCCTGGGCGCGCCTGGGGGGGGGGGGGCAAGCGCGCCCTGGTGGGTTGTGCCCACCTAGGTGCCCCCTCCGGTGGTTCTTGGCTCCATAAATTCTCTTTTATTGTATAAAAAATCCTCGCAAAGTTTCGTTCCAATCCGAGAACTTTTATTTCTGCACAATAAACAACACCATGGTAGTTCTGCTGAAAACAGCGTTAATCTGGGTTAGTTTTATTTAAATCTGCAAATTAGAGTCCAAAACAAGAGGAAAAACATTAGGAAAAGTAGATACGACAGAGACGTATCAGACGGTGCGCTGTGACAGGATCAAAATCAAAATCAATTTACCCTTCAATTAAGAAAGCGACCCCACATTAACTAGTCTCCCTTGTATTCTGGGTCATATTTGACCATGATTTTCACAAATAAAATATATGTTATACATTGCAAAATAATATATTTTTAAGTACATTCAAATACGAAACAAACGACACAAATTTTGGTGACATGCATTCACATTTTGCTTGTCAAATACAGTATGTGGTCAAACTTGACCCAAAATACCCAAAACAAAAAATACTTCCAGGACCGTGGTCAAATACAGTCGTGCGGGAGTACATAGAGCTGCTCCTCTGGGCCATGGAACAAATAGATTCACCAAATCCGATCGTGAGGCAGCGTTGCTGGGAGTATCGATCTAAGATGGAGCATCCACCAGAGATTGAAGGATCGAGCATCTATAGGGTGCCGTTTGTGAGGGTGTTGTGCCAGAGCGAACCGTGGAGTCTTCATCGACCGAAACCAACTGCAAGAGGAGAAAAGCAGTTGGCCCGATGACGCTTCCCCGCCATCCTCTCCCTCGCCATTCACCTCGTCTCGCGGGGCGGCTGTCTGCCGCCGAGGAATATGAGGGCACTGCCCCCCCAACCCAATAGTCGGGCAGGTTGTGAATTGTCAGGAGGAGCTTAGGGTTGTCAGTATTTGCAGGTTGTGAATTGTGTTTTGTGTTGTGTATTTTGAGAGTGCTTTCACATATGAATGTCTTTTGAATTTCAGATTTGCAGTATTGAGCATATGAAGTATTTTATGAATTCTATAGATCTATTTTTAGCACTTAAAAAATGTAGTTTCACATAAAAGTGCAGACAATGTGATTCTCAGAATAGAAACTGCAAGTTTTAGTTTCAGATAAGAAACTGCAAGTTTCAGAGTGAGAACATTTATATTAACATGCCCTTTTCAAATAGGGATAACATCATGTTGGAAGTTATATTCGTGGTCGAAAATGGAACTACCAGCCAGTTAACATCATGTTGATCAACATTCATGCATTGCACATCTTCATATGATGCACACTCAAAAATATATGCTATTTTCAAAATGCCCACACAATGTCGAGTGTGCGAAAAACAGAGAAAGCGAGGGACGAAGTTTTTGGCAAGTGTTGGAGGTGGTGTGTGGTGTCTACTATGCAACTTTATTCTTGTAGACACGTGTTGGGCCTCCAAGCGCGGAGTTTTGTAGGACATTAGCAATTTTCCCTCAAGTGGATGACCTAAGGTTTATCAATCTATGGGAGGTGTAGGATGAAGATGGTCTCTCTCAAAGGACTGTGCAATCAAATACAAGAATTATCTTGTGTCCCCAACACACCCAATACAATGACAATTTGTATAGGTGCACTAGTTAAGCGAAGAGATGGTGATACAAGTGTAATATGGATGGTAGCAATATATTTTTAAAATCTGAATAAATAAAAACATCAAGGTAGCAAATAGTAAACAGGCACAAAAACTGTATTGCAATGCTTGAAAATGAGGCCTAGGGTCTGTACTTTCGCTAGTGCAATCTCTCAACAATGCTAATATAATTGGATCATATAACCATCCCTCAAAGTGCAAGGAAGAATCACTCCAAAGTTCCTATCTAGCAGAGAACATAAGACGGCATTGTTTGTAGGGTACGAAACCACCTCAAAGCTATTCTTTTCGATCAATCTATCCTAGAGTTCGTACTAGAATAACACGAAGCTATTCTTTCCGAGCGATCTAACCAAGAGTTGGTACTAAAATAACACCAAAGCAAATTCAGATTCATAATATTCAATCCAACACAAAGAAGTTCAAAGAGTGCCCCAAGATTTCTACCGGAGAAACAAAGACAAGAACATGCATAGATTACCCCAATGTCACCTTGGCATTCCGTGAGTTGAGTGCCAAAACATATATCAAGTGAATCAATACGATACCCCATTGTCACCACGAGTATTCAGTTGCAAGACATATATCAAGTGTTCTCAAATCCATAAAAGTATTCAATCTGATAACAATGAAATCTCAAAGGGAAAAACTCAATTCATCACAACAAGATAGAGAGGGGAAAACACCATATGATCCGACCATATTAACAAAGCCCGCGATACATCAAGATCGTGACATCTCAAGAACACTAGAGAGAGAGATTAAACACATAGCTACTGGTATAAACCCTCAGCCCCGAGGGTGGACTACTCCCTCCTCATCGTGGTGGCCGTCGGGATGATGTAGATGGCCACCGGAGATGATTCCCCCTCTGGCAGGGTGCCGGAACGAGGTCTAGATTGGTTTTTGGTGCCTACAGAGCCTTGCGGCAGCAGAACTTATGATCTAGGTTAACCCCCGAGGGTTTTGGAATTTTTTGGAATGTATAGGGTAAAGAGGGGGTGTGGGAGGCCACCGAGGTGAGCACAACCCACCTGGGCGCGCATGGCCCCCCAGGCGCACCCTGGTGGGTTGTGCCCCCTCGGGGCACCCCCAGGTGCTACTCTGGCCCATTGGTGGTCTTCTGGTCCATAACAAATCCACAAAAAGTTTCATGGTGTTTGGACTCCGTTTGAAATTTATTTCCTGTGATGTAAAAACTTGCAAAAAACAGCAGGTGGAACTTGGCACTATGTTAATAGGTTAGTCCCAAAAATGATATAAAATGATTATAAAACATCCAAGAATGATAATATAACAACATGGAACAATAAAAAATTATAGATACGTTGGAGACGTATCAGCATCCCCAAGCTTAATTCCTGCTCGTCCTCGAGTAGGTAAATGATAAAAACATAATTTTTGATGTGGAATGCTGCCTAATCTGTCATCTCATATTCTTTTCTTTATAGCATGGACATTTGGACTTCTATATGGTTCAAAACAATAGTCTAGTTTTGACATGAGACTTAAATACTCAAGCTATCAACAAGCAACCATGTCTTTCAAAATATCAACGCTACAATAAGCTATCCCTATCCTATCATGCTCAATTATTGATCCATTCATGAAACACACTCACATATTAGCTACACCCAATGCTCAAGTACGATCATAATGCCTCCTAGTTGGTGCTTTGTAAGAGAAGACGGAGACCCAAATTAAAAATAAAAATTGCATAAAGTAAAAGAAAGGCCCTTCGCAGAGGGAAGTAGGGATTTGTAGAGGTGCCAGAGCTCAAAGCGAAAATTAAGAGACAAAAACATTTTGAGAGGCATACTTTTCCCACCAACTAAAACAACTAAGAGCTCCCAACACTTACCATAGAAAATGAAGTTTATTCCTTTTTCCACCATACTTTCACTTTCCATGGCTAACTATATCCATGGGTGCCCTCCATACCAACACTTTCCAAGGAATTTATTATTTGACAACATAAATTAGATTCATTTTTCATTTCAGGACTCGGCATCCCTAATACCTTTGCCTTACTCTCGTGCAATGACAAGTGAATAAACACGCATCGTGAGAATAACACATCTAGCATGGAAAATGTTGGCCACCCCTCACCGCTTCGCGAGTGGTACGAGCACATAAAAGAGAAATTTATTCTGAAATCAGAGATGGCACATACAAATTTGCTTAGAACGGCAAAATAATACCACATATAGGTAGGTATAGTGGACTTCATGTGGCAAAACTTGTTTAAAGGATTTAGGATGCACAAGTAGTGGTCATACTTAGTGCAAAATGAAGGCTAGCAAAAGATTGAGAAGCGACCAAGCAAGAAACAAATATTCTCATAAGCGAGCATTGAGCATAATTAACACCGAATAATGCACCACAAGTAGGATGTAATTTCATTGCATAACTATTGACTTTCGTGCTTGCATAGGGAATCACAAACCTTAACCCCAATATTCTTACTAAAGCATAATTACTCATCAACATGACTCACATATCACATCATCATATCTCAAAAATATTACAAGGAATCAAGTTTATTTTGTCCAATGATCTTCATGAAAGTTTTTATTATATCCTTCTTTGATATCTATCACTTTGGAACTAATTTTAATGTATTGCTTTTGATAAGCTTAAACAAATATAAGTGAAGATCATGAGCATAATATTTATTTCTCTCAAATTAATTTAAGTAATCAAGAGCAAATTTCTTCAAAAATACTAAAGCACACCGTGCTCAAAAAGATAAAAGTGAAGCACTAGAGCAATTCCATAGAAAAGAGCTTCGTTGACGGGATATGCGTGCTGCTCACCTAACCTCCCTGGCAACTATTTGAGGACTCTATTTTATTAAAAAACTTTCAGATCTAAGTAATTTATTAAAAACAACAAGCAAACAAAATAAAATGACATTCCAAGGATAGCACACATCATGTGAAGAGGCAAAAACTTAGACTCAACCGATACTAACCGATAATTGTTGAAGAGGAAAGGTGGGATGCCTATCGGGGAATCCCCAAGCTTAGATGCTTGAGACTTCTTGAAATATCATCTTTGGGTGCCTTGGGCATCCCCAAGCTTGAGCTTTTGTGTCTCCTTAATTCTTCTCATATCACGGTTTTCCTAAATCTCAAAAGCTTCATCCACAGAAAACTCAACAAGAACTCGTGAGATAAGTTAGTATAAACCAATGCAAAAACCTTATCATTCTCTACTGTAGCAAACCACTAAAATTATTATTAAACATTGCATACTAAATTCCTCTGCATATTTAATACTCCTATCCTCAAATAGAATCATTAAACAAGCAAGCATATGCAAACAATGCAACCATAACAGCAATCTGGCAAAACAGTACAGTCTGTAAAGAATGCAAGAGTATCAATACTTCCCTAACTCCGAAAGCTATGAAAATTTGCCACACTGTAGAAAAGTTATCAGAGCTAATTTAAATTTCAACATTTTATCACATTTTGACTTTCCTAGGGAAATATTGCAACAACGGTAAACTTTCTGTTTTCAAACAGCAACATGTATACTTGCAAAATAAGCATGGCAAAGGCTATCATTGCCACTTTTATTGAAATAAAAGATGCAAAACATTATTCTAAATAACAGCAAGCAAATCCTAACAAAATAAAATGACGCTCCAAGAAAAACACATATCATGTGACGAATTAAAACATAGCTCCAAGTGAGGTTACCGATAATGTTGGAGAGAAAGAGGGGATGCCTTCCGGGGCATCCCCAAGCTTAGTTGCTTGGATCTTCCTTTAATATTACCTTGGCGTGCCTTGGGAATCACCAAGCTTAGGGTCTTGTCACTCCTTATTCTCCTTATATCAACATCTCACCCAAAACTTGAAAACTTCAATCAGACAAAACTTAGCGGAACTTTGTGAGATAGGTTAGTATGATAAAGGGAAAACCATTTCACTTTTGGTACTATAAAATATAAGATTAATAATTGTTCTCGCACAATGCCTACTGTAGAATATCATTTCCACAATTTATATTGAGCAAAGCCATGGAAACTAGAAAACAAGCAAACTATGCATTGAAAACAGAATCTGTCAAAAACAGAACAGTCTGTAGTAATTTGTACTCCAACCATACTTATGCTACTCCAAAAATTCTGAAAAATAGGAAAACCTAGGAAATTTGTATATTAATCTTCCAAAAAAAGAATCAACATTTTATCACTCTTCTGCTAAAAATGATAATTATTTTCCTGAGCATAAAAGTTTCTGTTTTTCAACAAGATCAAATCAACTATCACCGTAAGCCATCCCAAAGGTCTTGGCATTTTATTGAAACAAAAGCAATAAAAAAATGATTACTACAGTATCCTAATCATGTAAACACACAAAAACAGTAGGTAAAAGTGTTGGGTTGTCTCCCAACAAGCGCTTTTCTTTAATGCCTTTTAGCTAGGCATGATGATTTCAATGATGCTCGCATAAAAGATAAGAATTGAAACATAAAGAGAGCATCATGAAGCATATGAATAGCACATTTAATTCTAACCCACTTCCTATGAATATGGATTTTGTGAGAAAACAACTTATGGGAACAACAATCAACTAGCATAGGAAGGGCAAAACAAGCAAAACTTCAATATTTTCAACACATAGAAAGGAAACTTGATATTATTGCAATTCCTACAAGCATAAGTTCCTCCCTCATAATAATTTTCAGTAGCATCATGAATGAATTCAACAATATAACCATCACATAAATTATTCTTTTCATGATGCACAAGCATAGAAATTTTGTTACTCTCTACATAAGCAAATTTCTTCTCATCAATAGTAGTGGGAGCAAACTCAACAAAATAACTATCATGAGAGTGAAAATTAAAATCATTATGACAAGTTTCATGGTTATCATTATTCTTTATAGCATACATGTCATCACTGTAATCATCATGTATAGGAACTTTGCTGTCACAATCAATTGCAACCTCCTCCAAAATAGTGGATTCATCATTAAATAAAGTCACGACCTCTGCAAATCCACTTTCATCAATATAATAATCATAAATAGGAGGCATGCAATCATCATAATAAATTTTCTCATAAAAAATTAGTGGACTAAAAATACCATATTCATCAAATATAGCATCCACAAGCTTATGGCTTTGCATATCATTAGCATCATGGATATTCAAAGAATTCATACTAACAACATTGCAACCATGCTCATCATTCAAATATTTTGTGCCAAACATTTTATTGACTTCTTCTTCTAACAATTGAGCACAATTTTCCGATCCATCATTTTCAAGAAATATATTATAAAGATGATCAATAATATGATGCAACCTCAATTCCATTTTTTGTAGTTTTATTTTTAAACCAAACTAGTGATAAAACAAGAAACTAAAAGATTCAATTGCAAGATCTAAAGAAATACCTTCAAGCACTCCCCTCCCCGACAACGGCGCCAGAAAAGAGCTTGATGTCTACTACGCAACTTTATTCTTGTAGACACGTGTTGGGCCTCCAAGCGTGGAGTTTTGTATGACAGTAGCAATTTCCCCTCAAGTGGATGACCTAAGGTTTATCAATCCGTGGGAGGTGTAGGATGAAGATGGTCTCTCTCAAACAACCTTGCAATCAAATACAAGAAATATCTTGTGTCCCCAACACACCCAATAAAATGGCAATTTGTATAGGTGCACTAGTTCAGCGAAGAGATGGTGATACAAGTGTAATAAGGATGGTAGAAATATATTTTTATAATCTGAATAAATAAAAACAACAAGGTAGAAAATAGTAAATGGGCACAAGAACGGTATTGCAATGCTTGAAAATGAGGCCTAGTGTCCGTACTTTCGCTAGTGCAATCTCTCAATAATGCTAACATAATTGGATCATATAAACATCCCTCAAAGTGCAAGGAAGAATCACTCCAAAGTTCCTATCTAGCGGAGAACATAAGACGGCATTGTTTGTAGGGTACGAAACCACCTCAAAGCTATTCTTTCTGATCAACCTATCCTAGAGTTCATTCTAAAATAACACGAAGCTATTCTATCCGATCGATCTAACCAAGAGTTCATACTAAAATAACACCAAAGAAAATTCAGATTCATAATATTCAATCCAACACAAAGAACTTCAAAGAGTGCCACAAGATTTCTATCGGAGAAACAAAGACAAGAATGTGCATCAACCCCTATGCATAGATTACCCCAATGTCACCTCGGGAATCTGCGAGTTGAGTGCCAAAACATATATCAACTGAATCAATACGATACCCCATTGTCACCACAAGTATTCAATTGCAAGACATGTATCAACTGTTCTCAAATCCATAAAAGTATTCAATCTGATAACAACGAAATCTCAAAGGGAAAAACTCAATTCATCACAAAAAGATAGAGAGGGGAAAACACCATATGATCCGACTATATTAACAAAGCCCGCGATACATCAATATCATGACATCTCAAGAACACGAGAGAGAGAGAGATTAAACACATAGCTACTGGTACAAACCCTCATCCCCGAGGGTGGACTACTCCCTCCTCGTGTTGGTGGCCGCCGGGATGATGAAGATGGACACCGGAGATGATTCCCCCCTCCGACAGGGTGCCGGAACGTGGTTTAGATTGGTTTTCGGTGGCTACAGAGCCTTGCGGTGGCGGAACTTTTGATCTAGGTTAACCCCCGAGGGTTTTGGAATTTTTGGGAATTTATAGGTCAAAGAAAGGGTGTGGGAGGCCACCGAGGTGGGCACAACCCACCTGGGAGCGCCTGGGGGCCCAGGCGCGCCCTGGTGGGCCCCCTCGGGGCACCCCCAGGTGCTGCTCTGGCCCATTGGTGGTCTTCTGGTCCATAAAAAATCCACAAAAAGTTTCGCGGTGTTTGGACTCCGTTTGACATTGATTTCCTGCGATGTAAAAAACATGCCAAAAGCATCAACTCGCACTTGGCACTATTTCAATAGGTTAGTCCTAGAAAATGATATAAAATGACTATAAAATGATTATAAAACATCCAAGAATGATAATATAATAGCATGGAACAATAAAAATTATAGATACTTTGGAGACGTATCAGTGTGTGTAGATGACAATGGGGACCCACATGTCAATAATGGCAGAGTCAAAAAAATTGGAGATTTTTTCACCGCATTAGGTGGAATCGAACCCGGGAGGAACAGCAGTCGGGTAGTGTCACTTGGCCACTGGGCTAGTTCAGTAGTTTCGCTAGAAATTAGACACGTCATCTACCATTACTGCAGCATGCCTTCCCCGGCTCAGGTTAGTTCTCATCCGAGGCCTGGACATCATTCTCTGCCTTTGTGCGCTCGGCGTGGCGCCGCTGTGTGCCCTTGTGAACATGCTGAACAAATGAGAGGAATCTGGAGAGGACTATATGTGGAGAGACGGACAGTCGGGACCCACCAGGTCCATGGCCGTACGCAAGCAAGTGCCTCATTAAATAAATACTTCCTCCTAATGCTATACTAACGTTGGGGCCCACGGGTTTGTCAACATAGTTACATTTTTTTGAGGTGCTTCAACGCAGTTACTAAAGGAGATAAATTTAGAACGAAGCCAGGGACCTAGCAGGTATCATTTATTATCAGTGGGCCAGCAAGTATCAGCTCGGTTGTGGGCTGCCCCGTCTAGGCTTTCTTTTTTAACATGCGCAGCCCAGGACATGCCGGTTTGTATTTTCTTGAGGGTTGTCATGTATCGACCGACCTATGGACCTCCCATCCTAGGTTCTATTTTTCCTGAAACATCCACAACACAACTTATGTTTTTTTTGAAGAAAACGCAGAGGTCTGTTCTAGTTTTCTATATAAGAATAGGAACGCCAGGTCCAACTTATGTTTCCCTTCTAACTATGTTATATACATTTATATTATTTTATATGTTATTATATATTGTTGTTATTGTCATCATATATTTAAGAAATAATTACATATATAAGAAAAAATACCCACGTCTTATTAACTTATAAAAATAATTTTTAACAATAAAATCCTCAATTATTTTTTTACATTAAGGCAGCGAAAATCCTGGTGATTGTGTACAAAAGCTTGGTAAGATTTAAGGACCAATGTAATAATAAATCACTTATTATTTAAATATATTTATAACAAAATGCTCAGCCCCTGTTAATTTTTGGATAACATTTCTGCGCGCAACCCAACATTATAATTATAACCAGCCCAGCAAAATTGTGTATTTCGAAAACATGCAAATGGGCTGTAATTTTTTAGGAACAAATAAATGGGCCGCAAGGACGCTACATTATTTGTTCACCTAGCCCAACAAATGGACTGCAATTCTCAAAAAAAAAGATAAATGAACTGTAAATTTTGAAAAAATGGGTTGAATATGTGCCACATTTTTGGAGGCTGAAATGTGGGCCAATAGGTCGAAGCCAACACAAGTCGTTGTCAATTTAGTCAACAAATGATTCTGACATCGATAGCCATTGGATTTACATCCAACGACCGGCATCCATCTTCAATCTCTCGTCTTCTTTCTCCAGCACCGCTGGGACCACCTGCTCCCGCCTCCTGCTACTAGAAGCTCTTCTTAGCACGCTTCGCTGTGAAGCGCTACCCCACCGCCGGCCAGGACATCCCTCCACCCCTCCACACCTCCTTTTATTATCCACCGACTGCTGAACCACGCCGCACCAGAATCAGTTAACCCTCGTACACCTCTCCGTCTGCGACTCCACTACCACGTGTTTCCATCTGCGGCTCGTTGCCATCCGGGGCCTCGCCGTCGTCCATCACCTTGGATGTGCTCGGCATGGCGTGGTCAACATGGTCAACAAACAAGAGTCAACGGAAGAGGACTGTACGTGGAGAGGCTGACAGTTGGGACACACCAGGTCCCTGGACGCACGCATGCAACCGCCTCCTTATTACGTGAAAATAAAATTATTCCTCCCGCTAAAAGTTGGGACCCACCATGTATATCTTTGTACGGAAGGAAGTGCCTCCTTTTTCCTGACACTGACAGCTGGGACCCGCCAGCTACATCTTCGCATGCAAGGAAGTGTGACCATATTACAAAAAAATGATTCTTCCCCCTAATAGCTGGGACCCACCAGCTATCTTTTCGGACGCAAGGAAGTGCCTTCTTATCCTCCCTGACAGCTGGGACCCACCCGGTCGAACCATATGTAGGGTTGTTTGTCTGGTCGCGAACGTGTACATACATACTGGTCGATCGGTCTCTCTGCAGCGATGAACCATGGCCGAGTAAGGAGTGGCACGTGTCGTAGTAGAGACGCGGACGTAGCATGTCACACAGTCCCTTTTATATCGTGTACATGTACGTACAACCACGCTGCAAGAAAGTGAATACGGCTATGTACGTACATATGGGCGGGGTCTCGAACACGTACAGCGACAGCGTCCTGTTCATCGGCAGCCAACCGGGTGGGTCGGAACGGAGAAACTGTGTCTTGGTCATCGGGAGGCAACAGAATGCGTCCTGTTCATTGGGAGCCAACTGGCTTGGATGGAACAACCGAAACAAGGTCTGGCATACCGTAGAACGGAGGAAACGACCTTCTGTTCAACCGCCTACAGTCGAAACGGGATTCGGTTCATCGGGAGGGGTCTGACATACCGCAAAACAGAGGAAACAGACTTACCTTCGACCTCCTACGGTCGAAACAGGGTCCTGTTCATTGGTAGGGTTGTGGCGTACCGCAAAACGGAGGAAACAGACCTCTCTTTGACCTCCTATGGTCGAAACGGGGTCCTGTTCATTGGGAGGGGTGTGGCGTACCGCAAAACGGGACTCCACGGGCTATAGTTCATCCATCGTCGACCTCCTTCAGCCTCCACGGGCTACTGTTCATCCACCGTCGACCTCCTCCAGCCTCCACCTGCTATTGTTCATCCACGACCTCTCCCTCCTGCCTCCACGGGGTCATGTTCATCCACGGGCTCCTGTTCATCCAGCCTCCACCGGCTACTGTTCAACCAGCCCTCCACGAGGTCCTGTTCATCCAGCCTCCACCGGCTACTATTCAACCAGCCCTCCACGGGGTCATGTTCATCCACCCCCAACCGACTCGATCGGAGTCCTGTTCACCCAACGACAACAACCTCTACTACCACGGGGTCCTGTTCATCCAACCCCCACCGGGAACTATTCATCCAACCACCAACAACGCTCACTGTTCATCAAGAGGCAACAGGCTTGATCGACTTCAGTTAGCTGCAGTAGCGAACGAAACGCTCGATCGGGTTCAGTTAACAGCCAGGGATCGATCGATCGCTCGGGTTCAGTAACACGTAGCCAGTGCAATCGCTCAGGTTCAGTAAGCGAACACCTCGCTCAGGTTCATCTAGAGCCCAACGCCTCGCACACACGCGCGTACGTGTATGAGAGAAACATGCAAACCCTTCGTGCATCGCTCGGCCCCGACCACCCACCGTAACCGGGAACTCCCCGATATTTTCCTCGTCCTTGCTTCTACCATGATTTTTGCCATCATGGACGATCCAAAGAATGTCATGGAACTGCGTCTCCGGTCCACCCAAGATGAAAATCCCATTTTCTATCCTGATTTTTTGTCATAGAAGTAGGATCCCACCACATCTATGATGATACCAGGTTTTGTCACAATTATCGTCATAGAAGTGTCATAAGCATGACAAAAAAATCATTCAGCCCAAAATGTCACGAATGTGTCTTTTTTTGTAGTGCTTCAAACTTCTTCGACCCGCGGCGGAAGTCCTCATGGTTGGTCCCCAGCACAACCCACCAAGATTTCCCCGTGGTGGGGGTGAAAGCAATGGTCCGTCGCACACAACGACGAATACTACCCGCAAGCCCTCACTGCGGAGCAAAGAGAAGAACCGCAGTGCAGGAATGAGCAGACTCTCCAGACCCCCATCATTGGAGAGACCATCGAGGCTCAGGCTTTGGAGGCCGCACACGTTGCTACTCTAGTTGAACGTGCACGTATGGAGGATCTCCAGAAGTCACTCAACGATGGCGCTCATAGGCCACCCCCAAATCCTAGTCGACGGCATCAACAATTGTTCCCGAATGGATCTCGAGATGAGTGTCAAGTATACCGCACTCCAATCCAGAATGTTGCAGCAGCCACGAGTTTTGCATATTCGATCCAACCGCCCCGTTCTGAAGCTGGAAGAGGCCGAGAGTAGATTCAGACGCTGCTCAGAGCGGCCGGAGAGCAGAATTCGGTTGTTTCTCAGTCGCACAACAGGATACACAGCAGATCCATCAGGGCGGACATGGTCCAGTCGGCTCACAGCCCAAGATCGAGGCCATGGGCAGTTTGATCCTCGACATCACCGTGACGATCGCCGTTGAGTGCCTACACCCCTGCTAAGGGGTGGTTCGTACGCGCCCTGGCAGTACGATGACAGGCGCCCGTACGGTGACGAGCGGAGGAATACAATCGACCCCCGAGAGCCTGGGTTTAATGCAAGGTCAGTCCTCATGCAGGGCCTAGTTGACAGAAGTAGGGCTAACCGAGAGGGTTTGGACAGGGATCGCCTGAGTGGAAGTGGAGCATTTGTCTCTGGGCCCGGGTGTTTTAGTAGAGCCATTCGAGCTGTTGAGATTCCTCCCAACTTCATGTTGGCTGCATGGGTGAGCAAGTTTACAGGCGAGTCAAAGCCAGATACATGGTTAGAAGATTACCGAGTGGCTGTGCAAATTGGCGGAGGCAATGACGATGTTGCCATGAAGCTTTTGACGTTGATGCTGGAAGGATCGGACCGAACCTGGTTGAATCAATTGGCCCCCGCTAGCATATTCAGCTGGGGAGAACTTGCTCGAGTGTCCATCAAAACATTCGAAGGCACCTGAAAACGTCTTGCTGGATTGCCTAAATTGCAACACTGTGTCCAGAAACCGATGAAACTTTGAGGGATTACATCCAGCATTAGACCACACTTCACCATGTGGTGCAGAATGATTCAGAGCACCAAGCAGTTTGCGCTTTCAAGGAAAGTGTCCGGTACAGAGAGCTCATCCTGAAATTCGGTCGGTCTGGGGCCATGTCTCTAAACTGAATGATGGAGATTGCCACTCGGTATGCAAATGGCGAAGAAGAGGACCGCCTCCGTAGTGGCAAAGGAAAGGCTGCAAACACTGACGCCGAAGGCAGGAACCCCAGTCGGAAACAAAGCGCAAAGCTCAGGCCGCCGGTCATGCAGAAGCCGCAGTGGTAGCTCCTCAAGGAAAGTTCAAAGGGAAGGCTAAAGAGCAGTGGTTTCCTAAGAAGAAGAGAGACCAGTCGGGCCACGATGTCTTAGATCTACCGTGTGCCATCCACATGAAGAAAGATGAAGAGGGTAACCTGATTTTACCCAAGCATACCACTCGAAAGTGCAGACTCCTCACTACAAAAAATACACATCCGTGACATTTTGGGCCGAATGAATTTTTTTCTGTCATACAGATGACACTTCTATGACGATAATTGTGACAAAACCCAGTATCATCATAGATGTGGTGGGCTCCTACTTCTATGACAAAAAATCATGACAAAAAATGGGCTTTTCATCCTGGGCGGGCCGGAGACGCAGCTGCATGACATTCTTTGGGCCGTCCATGACGAAAAAATCTGTGGTAGAAGCGAGGGGGAGGAAAATTTCGGGGAGTTCCCGGTTACGGTGGGAGGTCGGGGGCCGAGCGATGCGTGTTTCTCTCGTACACGTACGCGCGTGTGTGGGAGGCGTTGGCTCTAACTGAACCCGAGCGAGGCATTGGGCTCTAACTGAACCCGAGCGATTGCACTGCAGGCTACGCGTTACTGAACCCGAGCGATCGATCGATGGCTGTTAACTGAACCGATCGAGCGATTCCTTCGCTACTGCTGCTAACTGAAGCCGATCAATTGGATGAACAGTGAGCATTGCGGGGGGGTGGGGGTGGATGAACAGTGAGCGGTGGCGTTGCCTCTGGATGAACAGGACCCTGTGGTGTGGTGGAGGGCTGGATGACCAGTAGACGGTGGAGGGGTGCCCGTGGAGGGGTGGTTGAACAGGACCCCGTGGTGTGGAGGGCTAGATGAACAATAAACGGTGGAGGGGTGGTTGAACAGTAGCCGGTGGAGTAGCGCGTGGTGGAGGCTAGTTGAACAGGAGCCCGTGGAGGCTGGAGGAGGTCGACGGTAGCCCATGGAGGCTGGAGGAGGTCGACGGTGGAGATGAACAGTATCCCGTGGAGTCCCGTTTTGCGGTACGCCACACCCCTCCCGATGAACAGGACCCCCGTTTTGATCGTAGGAGGTCCGTTTCATCCGTTTTGCGGTACGCCACACCCCTCCCGATCAATAGGACCCCCGTTTCGACCGTAGGAGGTCCGTTTCGTCCGTTTTGTGGTACGCCACGCCCCTCCCGATCAATAGGACCTCCGTTTCGACCGTAGGAGGTCCGCTTCCTCTGTTTTGTGGTACGCCAGACCCCTCCCGATCAACAGGACCCCGTTCCGAACGTAGGAGGTCCGTTTCCTTCGTTGTGCGGTACGCCAGGCCTCGTTTCCATCGCCTGTTCCGTCCAAGCCCTCCCGATGAACACGACCACGCATTCCGTTCCGACCCAGCCGGTTGGCTCCCACGCGTTCCGTTGCCTCCCGATGAACACGACGCATTCCGTTGTCTCCCCATGAACACGACGCATTCCGTTGCCTCCCCATGAACAAGACGACGACGCTGTTTCTCCGTTTCGACCCAGCCATGTACACAAGCCCTAGCCGTACATATGCGTGAGTAGGCGTTCGAGACCCCGCCCGTATGTACACATACGTGGCCGTATTTTATTTCTTGCCCCCTGGCCGCTGTACGTACGTGTACATGCTACGTGCGCGCCTCTACTACGACACATACGCGCCTCTACTACGACACGTGTACATGCTACGTGCGCGCCTCTACATCCACCAGTATATATGTACGTACACGTTCTTGACCAGAATGACAATGCTACATACGCTTCGACCAGGTGGGTCCCGACTGTCAGGCACTTCCTTGCCTGCGAAGATGTAGCTGGTGGGTCCCAGCAGTCAGGGGGGCGAATCGTTTTTTTTGCGTGGACGCACTTCCTTGCGTGCGAAGATGTAGCTGGTGGGTCCCAGTAGTCAGGGGAAATGTTTTTTTCGTGAAATACAGTGGCCCGTCCGGTGGGTCCCAGCTGTCAGGTGGAGGAATCATTATTTTCTGCATAATAAGGAGGCACTTCCTTGCTATGGTCGTGGACCCAACTGTCAGCCTCTCCACGTACAGTCCACGTCCGATGGAAGTCGTTCTTTGACCATGTTGACCACGCCGCGCCGAGAGCACCAGGGCGGTGGACGACAATGAGGCCTAGGAAGGGGATGGCGGGGAGCCGCAGAAGATGCGACAGTGGAAGCCCGCGTGGAGAGGAGTACGAGGGTTCACTGGTTCGGCTGCGGTGTGAGGCTGCCGTCGCCGCAGGGCCTGGCCAGCGGTGGGAATAGTAGGGGGTGGTGAGGCCTCCGCGGCAGCACAACCGGCCACAGGAGGCAGGAGCATGCAACACAACCGGCGCTGCTTTGGGCGGCTGGAGCAAGAAGACTAGAGGTTGAAGAAGCACTACGGCCGTTGGATGCAGATCGTACGGTCACTGGAGCTAGAATCATTCATATTGACTAAAGTTGACAAAGGCCCCTGTCCCAGTCAACTTAGTAGGCCCACAAGTCAGCCTCCCACCATGGTGGGTCCCAGCTAGCAGGGGAGTATTATTTTTTTGTGCGTAATAAGGAGGCACTTTCGATGGGTCCGAGCTGACAGCGGGGGAACATTTTTTTCGTGAAATACGCTGGCCCGTCCGGTGAGTCCCAGCAGTCAGGGGGGAAACATTTTTTTGCATGAAATAAGGTGGCCTGTCCGGTGGGTCCCTGCTGTCAGGTGGAGGAATAATTATTTTGCGCGTAATAAGGAGGCACTTCCTTGCGGCCGCCTGGACCCAGCTGTCAGCCTCTCCACGTACAGTACTCTTCTGATGGAAGTCGGTCGTTGACCACGTTGACCACGCCGCGCCGAGAGCCCCAGGGCAGTGGTCTAGACGACGGCGAGGCCTAGGAAGGGGACGACGCGGAGCCGGGGAAGACGCAACAGTGGAAGCCCGCGCGGAGAGGAGTACGAGGGTTCACTGGTTCGGCTGCGGTGTGAGGCTGTCGTCGCTGCAGAATAACAGGGGGTGTGGGTGAGTAGAGGGATGGCCTGGCCAGCGGTGGGAGTAGTACGGGGCGGTGAGGCCTCCGCGACATCACAGCCGGCCACGGGAGGCAGGAGCACGCGACACGACCGGCGCTGCTTTGGGCGGCTGGAGCAAGAAGACCAGAGGTTGAAGAAGCACTACGGCTGTTGGATGGACATCATACAATCACTGCAGCTAGAATCGTTTATATTTACTAAGTTGACAAAGCCCTTGGTACGCGTCAACTTAGTAGGCCCACAACTCGGATTTGGCAGAGAACATATAGCCCATTTGCGATTTGTAAGAATGTACAACGCATTTTTTAATTCTAATGGAATTTACTACAGCCCATTTATAGTTTGTTAAAAGTACAGCCCAACTTCTAGCTAGGACAACGATTAATAATTTCAAACAACCGCTCAAAACAGAATTCAAAAAAAATTCCCACATTTTGATGGGATCCGAAATATTTTTATCTGAAATTTCTAGTCAGGTTAAATATAATTTCAAAATAAAGTTGTATTACGTTAAAATCCAACAAAACATTGCGCGCGCAACAAGTAATGAAATTAAAATTTTCAAATTCCAAAAATAATATATTTTTCAAACTAATTACGTGTTTGGTGCATAGTAAATGTCCAGTTATTATAATTACATCCCATTTATTATTTCTTAAAGTCCATTTTCTTGTTAAGCCTAATGCATACCTCCTAAGTTTGCAACCCAGCGGGGCGGAGAATAACAAGTTGACCCGGATATTATGTACAACTGTCGGCCCAGTTGCATTGCTGATGTTGAAAAAAGGCCTCTGTAGTACAGTACAGCCTAACATGGTTACTCAGCCCACATTCAGCGACACCAAAAAGGCCCAAACAAGGCTTCTGTACAACTTTTTGAAGTCACTGAGCTCAATTAATAACTTAAGAAAAAAGTTAGATTACAGTGGAACCTAATTAAAAGCTGTCACGAGCAAATAAATAATTCAACGGGTCCCACTTGTGCGTGTGCGCGCGTGTGTGTGTGTGCGTGTGTGTGTGTGTGAGAGAGAGAGAGAGATAGAGAGAGAGACCCATCGTTCGATGCTCGTAAATACATCTTTCAGCCATATGCATTGCTGATGCTCAGTAAAAACTAATATAGTTGACACAATCATATAGAACACCATAGCACACTGAACTTGCATACAAAAATTTCACGCAGGCGGCACAATCAGGATGGAAGTAGTGCATCGCTAAGGGAAGGGCTATGTTGAAACCAACAAAGTCGTACATAATGGTTCATCGTCTTTATCAATGACGGGGAAATATCTTGAATGTTGTGCATAGAAAACAGACAGACAACACAATAAGTTCTGCTAGCACATTAAGTTGATGTACAACCCTTTCTAAAAAAAGTTCAGGTACAAAATTAGAACAGGTCACAATCAAATATACTGGCATATCAGTGCTTCACACCCATAGCTCGGATTTAACTAGTATCTGACAAGATTCAGTTGTTACCTCAATTTAGAGCACATCCAGGCAGCCAGCCCTGCCTCTTCTCCTAAAGAAGCAGTGGCCTCCGCCGCGCGATGGAGTAGGACCTGTGCCATCCATCATTCCGAGCAACACGGGGAAAGTCTGACGTTGACTCCTGTAATGGATGTCGTCGACGGACCCTGGCACCAGCGGCGGCGGCAGGACTTCGATTGATGGATTGACCACTTCTTCGACATGCACGAACACTCGATACAGGTACATCCCTAATGTGGTCCGCGGCGGCCTTGGTGGCGACGAATAGTACAACCCCGGTTCCTGCACTGGTATCTCAACACCAATCACCTTCGGTATTGTTAACGCCCTCGATGCGGCTATATCTCCCACGTGTCGAAGCACGACTTAGAGGCATAACCGCATTGAAAGCAATGTCGCAAGTGAGGTAATCTTCACACAACCCATATAATACATAAGGGGAAAGAGATACATAGTTGGCTTACAATCGCCACTTCACACAATTACATAAATAAAGCATTACATCATCCAGATACAATCAAGGTCCGACTACGGAACCAAAATAGAGAGAGCTACCCCAAAAGCGACAAGGTCCCCCGATCGACCCCAACTGGGCTCCACTACTGATCAACTAGAAACGAAACAAGACAAAGGACAAGATCTTCAACGAGCTCCTCCTTGAGCTTGGTCACGTCATCTGCATGGTCTCATCGGCACCTGCAAGCTGGTTTTGGAAGTATCTGTGAGTCACAGGGACTCAGCAATCTCACACCCTCGCGATCAAGACTATTTAAGCTTATGGGTAAGGTAAAAGGTATGAGGTGGAGCTGCAGCAAGCGACTAGCATATATGGTGGCTATCATACGCAAATGAGAGCGAGGAGAGAAGGCAAAAGCACGATCGAGAAACTATGATCAAGAAGTGATCCTAGAACAACCTACGTCAAACATAACTCCAACACCGTGTTCACTTCCCGGACTCCGCCGAGAAGAGACCATCACGGTTACACACGCGGTTGATGTATTTTAAATAAAATCAACTTCAGGTTTTCTACAACCGGGCATTAACAAATTCCCATCTGCCCATAACCGCGGGCACGGCTTTCGAAAGATCAAATCCCTGCAGGGTGTCCCAACTTAGCCCATCACAAGCTCTCACGGTCAACGAAGGATATTCCTTCTAGCGTGAAGACCCGATCAGACTCGGAATCCCGGTTACAAGACATTTCAACAATGGTAAAACAAGACCAGCAAAGCTGCCCGATGCGCCGACAAATCCCGATAGGAGCTGCATGTAACGCCCCGAGAACGATGTGCCAGGTGTCGTCCAGTTATTCGCTGCCGTTGCCATGTCATTTGCTTGTGTGTTGCATTTCATCATGTCATTATGTGCATTGCATCATCATGTTTTCAAAACCTGCATCCGTCCGGGTTCCCCTAGTTCCTTCTGTTGTCTGTTCTGAGCCCAGCCACACTTGCACGCGCCCGCGGCACATCCGAAATATTATTTTATAAGTGGCCGGAAAATGTTCTCAAAATGGGATGAAAGTTGGCATGCGGTGTTTTTATGTTGTAGGTAGGCTACCTGCCAAGTTTCATCGCGTTCGGAGTCCGTTTGACGCCCCAACGGATAACTATAGCGGCAGTATAGCCGGTCTAACGTCGGACGTTTTCGGTCTCCGAAAACCGTGCCGGGCTGCATCTCTCCCCTCTTCTCTTAGTCCAACCCTCTCTTCACAATCTGCCAGACCCAACCTAACCTCTCTCGTCAGCCCGCGGCCCTCCTCACGCGCGTCCGAAAATTGTCCCGGACCCGACCCGAACAGTCGTCACCGTTGGATCCGGATCATCCCCAAACATTTTATTAATTGGTCCCCTAACCTATTTATCCGAGAATGTCCGATTTTAATCGAGGGCCCAGATGCACCCCAAATCCACTTGCTATATATACTTGAGGTCCAACCCTAAAATTTAGGAGCCTTGTCCCATCCTCCCAGCCGCCGCCACCAGTCCTCTTCCACCTCGGGATCTCATCCCGATCCAACCAACTGCCTCCACCCTCTTCCCTAAATTCCCCATCGCTCCAAATCACCAGCTCCCTCTGTCTTCCTTGGACGCGTCCAACCACCCAACCAGCACCCGCGCCCGAGCAGCTGCCTCTCCTTGGCTGCGTGTCTCCGACGGCAGCATCTCCGGCCACAGCATCTCCGGTCGCAGCTAGGACCACCGGAGCGCCAGGCCAACACTTCCTCGCCCTTTCCCTTTTCCTTCTTCCCTCTGTTTTTCCATCCCCATCATCTCATCTCTCTCTTCCTCTGTGTCTTCTCGCAGGAACCGAAAGGAGCCAGCCTCGGCCTCATCACAACGCCGCCCCGGCCCGCAACCGCAACGATCCATCCATCTAGCTCCAGCGAGGCCCCACCCGCCGTGCCTCAATCTCCTCCAAGACTGGCAAGTTCCGCCGACTGACGTGGCCGTGGAGCACGTCGGCATCGTCCTTGTGCCGTCCCAGCCCAGCCGTCGTTTGCCTCCTCGCTGCCAGGATCCGGCCGTCTCCGCGTCGTCTGCACCCCTGCCTCGTTGGAGAACGACGTCCCGCACCTGGACCTCACGCGCCTCCCCCACCTCAGATTCGTTTAGCCGCCTCTGCCTCAAGCTTGCCATCCCGACCTCCTTGTCGCCCGCGCGTCTGCAACAACCAGGAGACCCTGACGCCTCCTCCGCCTTGCCCTGCACCATCTTGTGCTCGAACAGAGCTCGAGTCCGAACCTTCCCGTCGCCAGCATCACCTGTGGCCAGCCGCCGGAGTTCCAGGTCGTCGCTGCTTCCCTCGAGCTCCATCCGTGCCACGCTTCATCCTTCTGTCGGGAGCAGACAGAGGAAGCCGCCCCTGCCGCGTTGACCACAAGTCCCACATCGTCCCGCCTCCTGCCATCCTCTCCGACGCCACGCTGAAGCCGCATCATCCCACCGCTCGCCGGAGTCCCACACACCCCTGCGGCGTCGCTGCCTTCTGACAAGCACGAGCTCGTTTCCCTGCCTCCCTACATTGAAGGAACCAGGCGCGTTTACTGCGCCCGGACCGGCCTCGCCTAGACCCACCGCCATCTCTTTCTGCCAGTTGCAGCCCACAAAGCCGGTCCAGTTGAAGTTAGACCTTGGTGAGCCACCATAGACCCAGCGCCCTGTTTCAGTTTCGGCCCGCTCCTGTTTTTTTTCTTTCAGCGATTTTGTCAATATTCCAAAGTTGGCAGTTTTACAGAAACCTCCTTCTACTACATGCATATAATAACTCACAATTGGTGCATCGGATTAAAATGAATTATATATGAAAGTTGCTTAGAATTTTGTCTAGTTTAATAATATGCCATTTTCATCCATGTTTAAAATGTTTAAAATGCCGTTTGAGTAAATTTGCTTAAATGCCATGTTAATATGATTTAATTCATAACTAAATAACTGTAGCTCGGTTTTTAATAAACTTTATATGTAAATGGGGTAGAATTTTGCCTAGTTTAACATGGTGGCTTTACTTTGCATGTTTAGCAACTCTAAAATATGGTTGGGGGAAGAACAATACCAAATCCTTAAATTGCACATGAGGTTTGTCTCTGGACTTGTTGTATGTTTTTCCGGCCTCATTTAAACTTGACTCGATATGTAGTTTTGATTTGCTTCACCCTCTTGCCATGCTAACAACATTTAATCTTGTTGGGTACATAAACGAGAGAGAAATAAATAACTCATGTGGTGTTTTCTTCAATATGCAACTCCGTTGCATAATGAGCTCCACTTAATTTGTAGGATTGTTTGTGCAATTTGCCATGCCATGCTTCATTAAACCGGACATGCATCATACTCGATTGTGCATCACGCCATGTTGATGTGTTGGTTGTTTACTATGTTGTATGCTTCTTTTCCGGTGTTTGCTTCTTCGGGTTGGATCCGGTAACGTCGTGTTGTGAGGATTCGTTCGTCTACGTCCGCTTGTCTTCGTCATGGACTTGTTCTTCTTCCTTGCGGGATTTCAGGCAAGATGACCATACCCTCGAAATCACTTCTTTCTTTGCTCGCGAGATGCTCGCTCTTTTGCTATGCCTATGCTACAATACGTACCACTTGCTTATCATGCCTCCTATATTGTTGAACCAAGCCTCTAACCCACCTTGTCCTAGCAAACCATTGTTTGGCTATGTTACCGCTTTGCTCAGCCCCTCATATAGCGTTGTTAGCTGCAGGTGAAGATTGAAGTTTGTTCCTTGTTGGAACATGGAGATGTTGTTCCTTGTTGGAACATGTTTTACTTGTTGGGATATCACAATATTTCTTATTTAATTAATGCATCTATATACTTGGTAAAGGGTGGAAGGCTCGGCCTTATGCCTGGTGTTTTGTTCCACTCTTGCCGCCCTAGTTTCCGTCATATCGGTGTTATGTTCCCAGATTTTGCGTTCCTTACGCGGTTGGGTTATAATGGGAACCCCTTGACAGTTTGCTTTGAATAAAACTCCACCAGCAATGCCCAACATTGGTTTTACCATTTGCCACCTAGCCTCTTTTTCCCTTGGGAGTCGCGCTCCTGAGGGTCATCATTATTTTAACCCCCCCTGGGCCAGTGCTCCTCTGAGTGTTGGTCCAAACTAGAGCCCCTTGCAGCGCCACCTCGGGGAAACTCGAGGGCTGGTTTTAGTTGGGCCAGTGCTCTCTAAGTGTTGGTCCAAACTAGAGCCCTTGCAGCGCCACCTCGGGGAAACTGAGGGTTGGTTTTAGTTGTACGGATTGCTCTATCCGGTGGTTGCCCTGAGAACGAGATATGTGCAGCTCCTATCGGGATTTGTCGACACATTCGGGCGTGTTGCTGGACTTGTTTTAACCTTGTCGAAGATGTCTTGTAGAACCGGGATACCGAGTCTGATCGGAATCTCGGGAGGAGGTCTATTCCTTCGTTGACCGTGAGAGCTTGTCATGGGCTAAGTTGGGACTCCCCTGCAGGGATTTGAACTTTCGAAAGCCGTGCCCGCGGTTATGGGCAGATGGGAATTTGTTAATGTCCGGTTGTAGAAAACCTGAAGTTGACCTTAATTAAAAAACATCAACCGCGTGTGTAACCGTGATGGTCTCTTCTCGCGAGTCGGGAAGTGAACACGGTGTTGGAGTTATGCTTGACGTAGGTTGTTCTAGGATCACTTCTTGATCATAGATCGACCGTGCTTTGCCTTCTCTTCTCGCTCTCATTTGCGTATGTTAGCCACCATATATGCTAGTCGCTTGCTGCAGCTCCACCTCATACCTTTACCTTACCCATAAGCTTAAATAGTCTTGATCGCGAGGGTGCGAGATTGCTGAGTCCCCGTGACTCACAGATACTTCCAAAACCAGCTTGCAGGTGCCGATGAGTCCGTGCAGATGACGCAACCAAGCTCAGGAGGAGCTCGATGAAGATCTTGTCCTTTGTGTTTTTGTTCTAGTTGATCAGTAGTGGAGCCCAGTTGGGGTCGATCAGGGGACCTTGTCGCATTTGGGGTTCTTCTTTTATTTTGGTTCCGTAGTCGGACCTTGATTGTATTTGGATATTGTAATGCTTTATTTATGTATTGTGTGAAGTGGCGACATTGCTTTCAATGCAGTTATGCCTCTAAGTCATGCTTCGAGACGTGGGAGATATAGCCGCATCGAGGGCCGCATCGAGGGCGTTACACTGCACATAGCTCGTTCTCAGGGCACACCAGATAGGTCAAGCTACGAGTAAAACCAACCCTCGAGTTGCCCCGAGGTGGCCCCGCAGGCTTCCCGTTTCGGACCAACACTCAGAGGAGCACTGGCCCCGGGGGGGGGGGGCTAAAATAAAGATGACCCTCGGACTCGCAAAAACCCAAGGAAGGCTATAGGTTGCCAGTGCAAATGGTAAAACCAAGGTTGGGCCTTGCTGGAGGAGTTTTATTCAAGGCGAACTGTCAAGGGGTTCCCATTATAACCCAACCGCGTAAGGAATGCAAAATCTGGGAACATAACACCGATATGACGGAAACTAGGGCGGCAAGAGTGGAACAAAACACCAGGCATAAGGCCGAGCCTTCCACCCTTTACCAAGTATATGGATGCATTAATTAAATAAGAGATATTGTGATATCCCAACAAAATATCCATGTTCCAACAAGGAACAACAACTCCATGTTCCAAACAAGGAACAAACTTCAATCTTCACCTGCAACTAACAACGCTATAAGAGGGGCTGAGCAAAGCGGTAACATAGCCAAACAACGGTTTGCTAGGACAAGGTGGGTTAGAGGCTTGGTTTAACAATATGGGGGCATGATAAGCAAATGGTAGGTATCGCAACATAGGCATAGCAAAAGAGCGAGCATCTAGCAAGCAAAGATAGAAGTGATTTCGAGGATATGGTCATCTTGCCTAAAATCTCACAAGGAAGAAGAACGAGTCCATGAAGAAGACAAATGGACATAGTCGAACGGGTCCTCACAAACGCGGCGTTATCGGAACCAACCCGAAGAAGCAACACTGGAAAGAAGCACACAACATAGTAAACAAACCACACATGAACATGGTATGATATGCGGGATGCGGTATGCGATGCATATGCATGATTTGGAAAGGAATGATTGAACCTGGCCTCAAATTCGAAATCCAAGAGTGCCACTAGAAAGGCGAGGTGTTTTCGGTTGAAATCGATATAAAGATCACCGGAATCGGATGCACGGCAAGCAAAACAAATATGGCACCGGTCTGCAATAATCAGCAAGTAGCCATCTAAATGCATCAAGAACAACATGCTACAGCACTCAAATATGGCAACAAAATACATGGCAGGGATCCACTCATGAAGCTTGACAAAAGATGAACACTGAGCTACGGCTAATTCATCCATTAAGAGGTTCAAACAAGCATGGCAAAAGTGCAAATGATAACAGGTTGCAGACTTAGTGAAATTAACACAAGTCTGGAATTTATCATCAGGAAGCACACTTTAGAGCATGAAAACTACATGCTACAGGAACTTAACATGGCAAAGCAAGGCATGGCATGAAGCTACTCAAAGCATTTAACAAAAGTCCCTTAGGACCTTGAGCCAAAAGGCATCAGAAAATACAATTGCAAGCATGTGAGCATGGCAAAAACATAAACAGATTCAGACTTAGTGAAAAACTGGAGCATGCAAAACAGATTAACGAGTAGGCATGTTTACGAGCTCGATGCACTCACTACAGAGCATGGCATGACAAACTAAGCATACACCCATAAACAAGACATGGCATAGAAGCTAGAAATGGCAAGAACAACAACATAGCATGCACGGATCAATAGCAACATCCTCGGCAAAATCGCTAAACATGTCAACAATCTGCCAGGATTCACGATATAGCAAAAGTAGAGCTCGATTGACTCAAGATAGGGTGCTCCATAAATGCAAAAAAGACATGGATGGATAGAGCACCACAATGTTAACAAAACATCCTTACTGATCATCCTCAAAAGAGGCACGGATCACTAGGAAACTACATGAACATATGGCATAACAACAAACACAGGACAAGGACTTAGTGAAATTCTAAGTCCCTGATATCAGCATAACCGATTACGCTACTTTGCAAGCTTGTGCTAGTCACCAAAAATATCACAAAAATACCTGGCAAGCACCACTGTAAAGATGGCATGGCATATAACAAAAGACATGTAGAGCTCAGGATCATAGCATGCACACATTAATCATGGCAAAAATGACAAAAATCTATTTGATGAAACAGATCTCACAAATTCACCACATAGCTCTCTTCCAACAGCATTTCCGGCATCAAGATGAGCTCAAATGAAAATGATGAAGTGAGATGAAATGATGTACTCGTCGAGACGAACATTTTGATATGCTACACGCACGAATCGGAGCTACGGATGCAGAGTTATGGTGCGATGAAGATGCCAAAAAGTTAGGGTTTCGGGAGGAGAAAGTCAACCGAGATGGAGTTTTCAGATCTGAGATCCGATCTGGTACTGTAGCACGCGCGGGCTTCGAGGATCACCGGAGGGCTTCGCCGGAGTTGGGGAAGGAGGGAGCCCGGAGCAAACTCGCCGGCGTCCAGGCGGAGCGGTGCGGTGGAGGAGGACGACGGGCGGCGATCTCGGCCGCGGCACACGGTTGTGGACGGCGAGGCCGGTGCAGGTCGACGAGATGTCCGGAGCCAGGGTGCGGCGGCGCTCCTGCAGCGGCGCAGGGCGGCGCCTCGGCGAGCTGGGGCGGAGCTGCAATGGCGCGGCGGCGGCGGGGCGCGCTGGCGAGAGGCGAGGCGGCGGGTGCGGGCACGCGCCTGCGGGCGGCGGCGACGGCGACCGTGCCCGCGCGGGCCGGATCTGGGCCCCGCGGGCCGCGCGGTGGGGGAGGCGCGAGCGCGGACAGGTGGGGGCCCCTCATTGGGCGCGGGAGGCGACGACGCTGACATGGCAGCCCCTGATAGGCCGGAGTGAGGTGGCGGCGGGCGGTGGACATGTCCGGCTTGGCGCGGACGTGTTCGGCGGCGCGAGGATGAAGAAGACTAGGGTTAGACTGCGCGAAAATTTCGGAGGGAGACACATATATATGTAGAGGGAGCTAGGAGAGTCCAAATGAGGTGCGGTTTTCAGGCACGCGATCGTGATCGAATGACCGAGATGATGGAGGGGGTTTAGGTGGTTTTTGGGCCACTTTGGAAGGGTGTTGGGCTGCAACACGCACGAGGCCTTTTCGGTCCCTCGGTTAACCGTTGGAGTATCAAATGAAGTCCAAATGGCACGAAACTTGACAGGCGGTCTACCGGTAGTAAACCAAGGCCGCATGACAAGTCTCGGTCCAATCCGAAAACGTTTAACACTCACACACGAAAAGAGGTAGAAAGGGGCACCAGGTGACATAGGAGCGCCGGATTGCAAAACGGACAACGGGGAAAATGCTCGGATGCAAGAGATGAACATGTATGCAAATGAAATGCACATGATGACATGATATGCAAAGCATGACGCGCAAGCAATGACAACACAACAACAACGAATAACTGGAGGACACCTGGCACAACGGTCTCGGGGCGTTACAACACTCCACCATTACGAGAGGATCTCGTCCCAAGATCTAGAATGGCACCAGAGGGACAAACGGAAAAGAAAGAGAAGAGATAAAACTAAGTTGCTTCTTTGACAAACGAGTGAAACCAAAGAATCTTGAGAGGTTGAACAAAAAGAAAGGAGGAATGCCACGAAGATGAACAAAGTTGAAAACACTCCGTTGGAAAAGAGGAACAAGGAAGAACAAATTCGAACAGCACTCTGATTGGAAAGATATGCAAGGCTTGATAAAATGAAGGAACTTGAGCAGCGGGCACACACTCCGGTTAAATGTATAAGCACGAAAAGAACATGATCCAAGATGATGAGATAAAAGAGCAACATCACAATGGCTCCGGAACAAAAGAATAGAAGATAGATAATTGAGACAAAAGAATGTAGAAGAAAATGGCAACTTGTGCCACAATTGAGCTTAAGAAGGCATCCTTAGGAGAAGGGTCGGACAGAGTTGTTGGAAAACCAACAACGAAAAGGATAATCTTGATATGGTCTTATGGAATACATCTCAAATTATGAGGTGACAATCTGCCACTCACGGGAAAAAATTGGATTGATAAGAACAAGAAGACGAGAGACTCATCTCACTGGGAGGATAAAAGAAGAACTTGGTTCTTTTAAGAGCACCATAAATAGCAACAATCCTTAGGGAAGGCTTTAGGTGAAATATAACCCAAGATAACTCCAATGAAGGGATTGATGGATTTAAAATACCTCATTCTTAACAACATGTGAATCATGAAACATGAACTCAAATTATCAAGAATGACATAATACCACCTTCAATGATACGGAAGAAAGAATTGCACTCCGGATAGCAAGATGAAGAATGCTTGAGATCCTTAGAAAAGAATCTCAATGAACACTTGGAGAAGGGATAAAACTCCTTGATGAACCAACATGTAGAACCTTCATGAAGAACTCCGGTAAACAAAAAGAATAACAAAAATAAAGAGAAGTCGGAAACACAAGGTGAAACCTTGCAAAGATAGGATGAAGCTTTGCGACGAGATAAAGTGGAAACTTGAAACTCCGGAAGAAAAGGTGAACAATTGAAATCAAGAATTTGATGAACCCCCGGAATAGGGAATTAATCACTTGGATGAAACAAGAATAAGAAATACATTATTCTTATCCTTCATCAATTAAATTGATGACAATCAACGGATTTGGCATACTACTTATTCTCGTGGAAAGGATTAAAGAGAGGTATAACTTGAGCTTGAGAAGGTCTTCGATGATCCACCGGTAGGATCTGAAAGAACGAGTGACTTGATATGTAATGAAGGAAGAGATCTCTTGAACGAACCACCGTAAGCATAGACAAAGAACGAAGAGAAGATAAAGAAACACCGAGAAGAATTATAAAATGAACGAAGATGCTTGAGAGGATTTAGATACATGAGAACGAAGAGATCACGAACTGATTAGAGAATATTGAATGATGCACCGGTATGGTTTAGAGAATGAGAGCTGAAAGCTGGAATGAATAATCCTGAGTTGATGGACTCCGGATAACAAACTGAGAAGACTCTTGAATTGCTCCGGATAGGTGAAAATAATTCTCACAATCGAAAATAATTATGAGAGGATGGCAAAAGGCTAGAACCATGAATCTTCAAGAGAACGGACCACGATTTAAAGGAAACACTTCTTCGGTCTTCAAAATCCGAGAATGACGATGAGAAACACCACCATGAATTGTTGAGATACTCCGGGATGACGAATTTAAAGGTTGAGCCAACGGTAAAAAGAGTTTGAAAGATCTTTGAGAAAGACATTTGACTGATGATGATTCATTCTTACGTCAAACTTTGAAATGAATTTGAGAATAACTCCGGTAAAATAAGAAGAGTCAGGTAAGATCCTGGGAAAAGACCTGTGGGTTAGGGCCCACTCAAGAGAAAACACCGGTAGAATGATTAAAAAGAGAGATTGC
Organism: Triticum urartu; assembly: GCF_003073215.2. NCBI lineage: Eukaryota > Viridiplantae > Streptophyta > Magnoliopsida > Poales > Poaceae > Triticum > Triticum urartu. The sequence continues at coordinate 379,678,985 of NC_053025.1, read as the reverse complement.
ACCAGTTGAATTAAATGGCTTGAATGAGGTAACAAACTCGAAAGATCTTGAATGAATGTTAATAAACACTAGCATCTTCTGAGATATCTTCAGCACTCCGGAACAAATGAATAGTGAGGAGTGGATGATTAAGAGGTGCACCGACATGAGAAGGTATTTGAAATGATAAAAGGATATAATCGACAAATCTTGAATTGAATCCACTGGAGATGAAAAGAATGAAGAATGATGAACTTGTGGAGCATCTTCATGAGAATCACCGGGTAAGAACATTGATTGAAAAGAATGGAGAGACTTCACATCCATAAGATGGATACTTGATAAAGAAATCTGAGTCCTTGAAGAGACAAGGGTGGGAGGGTGGGAAAAAACAAAGGCAATTTGGGACGGACTAAGCAACACCGTTGAGAAGACTGATAATTGATCTTGCTGATGTTGAAATGATCAAATCCACTTGAAGAGGAGCACACCGGTTGAAAAGAATTGACATGACAATCTCGATAAAAAGAAGGATTGGTATTCACCTCAGAGTATGAGAACACAGCTTAGGAAAGGTATGGAATCAACATTTGACTTTGAAGCAGCTCGAATACCACAACTCAAAACAAAACAAAAGATTGGCTTGCAGAATATGCCGGAACAAACATATGATAGAGATTTCATCCAAAGTTTTCGTGGTGGGGCCTACACGGGCTCGATCGTACAGCACCATCATGTACAAGGCAGTGCACATGACATATGAAGCGTCCCCGAGTCAGCATAGCCAAGGACTCTTTAAGACACAACGAGACTACTGTAAAACCAACCGTGGATAGGCGGACCACTAGACGTCGAACCCCAATTTCATATCATACATCTGTCGGAAAGATATCCTAGGAGCTACTTGAATTCCCACTTATAAACTCCCGAAATTTTCCGGTTATGCAATCAGGTGTTGGGGATACAGGGGAAGCATAATATCTCACCCAAAACTACACAAATCCTACATCCAGTTGTATCCATCCTTCAACACATAACCAAGAAACCTTCGGAAATCATTTACCTCAACCTTCGAAAAGCATCCGTTATACGAGTTATGGCGATACTCACGAACTCCCGCCCCAGTACTGGGTGGCGTCGAGGTTATCTCAGCAACGAACTGCATAAAAGAGATTTTCGACGTCAGCGAAACTAAACTCAGGTATTCCAGAACTGCAACGATAAAATTGTGACGACAACACCTCGGAGCTCAACTCCCCGGGACACTGCCACAACCTCTAAATGTCAGGAGGCACCAAGAACAATGTTCTCGTCACAAAACCATCAAAACGATTCCAAGAAACCCGCGTGATCCTAAATTTTTTTAGTGAAATTTGAGAAGAGAAAAGTCAAAACTCTATGTCAGGATGCCTCACCAGAGCGACGAAGGGACTGGGGAGTAAAAAGAATTCCTAACTCTCTAATATATATAATTCCTAAAAGACTCAAAACATTTCTAGACTCAATAATGCCAGCGATTCGATCAAGCAGGGGGCTCCTAAGGTCAGGGAAGGCTCTGATACCAACTTGTAACGCCCTCGATGCGGCTATATCTCCCACGTGTCAAAGCACGACTTAGAGGCATAACCGCATTGAAAGCAATGTCGCAAGTGAGGTAATCTTCACACAACCCATGTAATACATAAGGGGAAAGAGATACATAGTTGGCTTACAATCGCCACTTCACACAATTACATGAATAAAGCATTACATCATCCAGATACAATCAAGGTCCGACTACGGAACCAAAATAGAGAGAGCTACCCCAAAAGAGACAAGGTCCCCCATCGACCCCAACTGGGCTCCACTACTGATCAACTAGAAACGAAACAAGACAAAGGACAAGATCTTCAACGAGCTCCTCCTTGAGCTTGGTTGCGTCATCTGCATGGTCTCATCGGCACCTGCAAGCTGGTTTTGGAAGTATCTGTGAGTCACGGGGACTCAGCAATCTCACACCCTCGCGATCAAGACTATTTAAGCTTATGGGTAAGGTAAAAGGTATGAGGTGGAGCTGCAGCAAGCGACTAGCATATATGGTGGCTATCATACGCAAATGAGAGCGAGGAGAGAAGGCAAAAGCACAGTCGAGAAACTATGATCAAGAAGTGATCCTAGAACAACCTACATCAAACATAACTCCAACACCGTGTTCACTTCCCAGACTCCGCCGAGAAGACACCATCACGGTTACACACGCGGTTGATGTATTTTAAATAAAATCAACTTCAGGTTTTCTACAACTGGTCATTAACAAATTCCCATCTGCCCATAACCACGGGCACGGCTTTCGAAAGTTCAAATCCCTGCAGGGGTGTCCCAACTTAGCCCATCACAAGCTCTCACGGTCAACGAAGGATATTCCTTCTAGCGGGAAGACCCGATCAGACTCAGAATCCCGGTTACAAGACATTTCGACAATGGTAAAACAAGACCAGCAAAGCCGCCCGATGCGCCGACAAATCCCGATAGGAGCTGCACATATCTCGTTCTCAGGGCACACCAGATAGGTCAAGCTACGAGTAAAACCAACCCTCGAGTTGCCCCGAGGTGGGCCCGCAGGCTGCCCGTTTCGGACCAACACTCAGAGGAGCACTGGCCCGGGGGGGGGGGTTAAAATAAAGATGACCCTCGGACTCGCAAAAACCCAAGGAAGGCTATAGGTTGCCAGTGCAAATGGTAAAACCAAGGTTGGGCCTTGCTGGAGGAGTTTTATTCAAGGCGAACTGTCAAGGGGTTCCCATTATAACCCAACCGCATAAGGAACGCAAAATCCGGGAACATAACACCGATATGACGGAAACTAGGGCGACAAGAGTGGAACAAAACAACAGGCATAAGGCCGAGCCTCCCACCCTTTACCAAGTATATAGATGCATTAATTAAATAAGAGATATTGTGATATCCCAACAAAATATCCATGTTCCAACAAGGAACAACAACTCCATGTTCCAAACAAGGAACAAACTTCAATCTTCACCTGCAACTAACAACGCTATAAGAGGGGCTGAGCAAAGTGGTAACATAGCCAAACAATGGTTTGCTAGGACAAGGTGGGTTAGAGGCTTGGTTTAACAATATGGGGGGGCATGATAAGAAAATGGTAGGTATCGCAGCATAGGCATAGCAAAAGAGCGAGCATCTTGCAAGCAAAGATAGAAGTGATTTCGAGGGTATGGTCATCTTGCCTGAAATCCCGCAAGGAAGAAGAACGAGTCCATGAAGAAGACAAACGGACGTAGTCGAACGGGTCCTCACAAACGTGACGTTATCGGAACCAACCCGAAGAAGCAACACCAGAAAGAAGCACATAACATAGTAAACAAACCACACACGAACATGGTATGATATGCGACATGCGGTATGCGATGCATATGCATGATTTGGAAATGAATGATTGAACCTGGCCTCAACTTGGAAATACAAGAGTGCCACTGTAAAGGTGAGGTGATTTTGGTTGAAATCGATATAAAGATCACCGGAATCGGATGCACGGTTAGGAAATGGCAAGCAAAACAAATATGGCACCGGTCTGCGATAATCAGCAAGTAGCCATCTAAATGCATCAAGAACAACATGCTACAGCACTCAAACATGGCAAAAAATACATGGCAGGGATCCACTCATGAAGCTTGACAAAAGATGAACACTGAGATACGGCTAATTCATCCATTAAGAGGTTCAAACAAGCATGGAAAAAGTGCAAATGATAACAGGTTGCAGACTTAGTGAAATTAACACATGTCTGGAATTTATTATCAGGAAGCACACTTTAGAGCATGAAAACTACATGCTACAGGAACTTAACATGGCAAAGCTAGGCATGGCATGAAGCTACTAAAAGCACATAACAAAAGTCCCTTAGTGACCTTGAGCCAAAAGGGATCAGAAAATACAATTGCAAGCATGTGAACATGGCAAAAACATAAACAGATTCAGACTTAGTGAAAAACTAGAGCATGCAAAACAGATTAACGAGTAGGCATGTTTACGAGCTCGATGCACTCACTACAGAGCATGGCATGACAAACTAAGAATACACCCATCAAGAAGACATGGCATAGAAGCTAGGAATGGCAAGAACAACAACATAGCATGCATGGATCAATAGCAACATCGTCGGCAAAATCGCTAAACATGTCAACAATCTGCCAGGATTCACGATATACTAAAAGTAGAGCTCGATTGACTCAAGCTAGGTTGCTCCATAAATGCAATAAAAGACATTGATGGATAGAGCATCACAATGTAAACAAAACATCCTTACTGATCATCCTCAAAAGAGGCATGGATCACTAGGAAACAACATGAACATATGGCATAACAACAAACACAGGACAAGGACTTCGTGAAATTCTAAGTCCCTGAAATCAACATAACCGATTACGCTACTTTGCAAGCTTGTGCTAGTCACCACAAATATCACAAAAATACATGGCAAGCACCACTGTAAATATGGCATGGCATGTAACAAAACACATGTAGAGCTCAGGATCATAGCATGCACACATTAATCATGGAAAAAATGACAAAAATCTATTTGATGAAATAGATCTAACAAATTCACCACATAGCTCTCTTCCAACACCATTTCGGGTATCAAGATGATCTCAAATGAAAATGATGCAGTGAGATGAAATGATGTACTCGTCGAGACGAACATTTTGATATGGTACACGCACGAATCGGAGCTACGGATGCAGAGTTATGATGCGATGAAGATGCCAAAAAGTTAGGGTTTCAGGAGGAGAAAGTCAACCAAGAGGGAGTTTTCAGATCTGAGATCCGATCTAGTACTGTAGCACGCGCGGGCTTCGAGGATCATCGGAGGGCTTCGCCAGAGTTGGGGAAGGAGGGAGCCCAGAGCAAACTCACCGGCGTCCAGGCGGAGCGGCGCAGCGGAGGAGGACGACGGGCGGCGGCCTCGGGCGCAGCACACGGCGGTGGACGGCGAGGCCGATGCGGGTCGACGAGATGGCCGGAGCCAGGGCGCGGCGGCGCTCCCGCAGCGGCGTAGGCCGGCGCCTCGGCGAGTTGGGGCGGAGCTGCAATGGCGCGGCGGCAGCGGGGCGCGCTGGTGAGAGGCGAGCCGGCGGGTGCGGGCACGCGTCTGCGGGCGGCGACGGCGGCGATCGGGCCCGCGCGGGCCGGATCTGGGCCCCGTGGGCCGCGCGGCTGGGGAGGCGCGAGCGCGGATAGGTGGGGGCCCCTCATTGGGCGCGGGAGGCGACGACGCTGACATGGCATCCCCTGATAGGCCGGAGTGGGGCGGCGGCGGACGGCGGACATGTCCGGCTTGGCGCGGACGTGTCCGGCGGCGCGAGGATGAAGAAGACTAGGGTTAGACTGCGCGAAAATTTCGGAGGGAGACACATATATATATAGGTAGAGGGAGCTAGGAGAGTCCAAATGAGGTGCGGTTTTCGGCCACGTGATCGTGATCGAACGGCCGAGATGATGGAGGGGGTTTAGGTGGTTTTTGGGCCACTTTGGAAGGGTGTTGGGCTGCAACACGCACGAGGCCTTTTCGGTCCCTTGGTTAACCGTTGGAGTATAAAACGAAGTCCAAATGGCACGAAACTTGACAGGCGGTGTACCGGTAGTAAACCAAGGCCACATGACAAGTCTCGGTCCAATCCGAAAACGTTTAACACTCGCACATGAAAAGAGGTAGAAAGGGGCACCGGGTGACATAGGAGCGCCGGATTGCAAAACGGACAACAGGGAAAATGCTCGGATGGAAGAGACGAACATGTATGCAAATGAAATGCACATGATGACATGATATGCAAAGCATGACACGCAAGCAATGACAACACAACAACAGCGAATAACTGGAGGACACCTGGCACAACGGTCTCGGGGCATTACAGGTATGGTACACGGCTTCTTCATCCATGCCATAACAGTCAGTGCCCAGCTGTGTGGAGGAACAAACATACTTACGAGCTCACCTCCAAGGTCGTTGATAAGCTCGTTCATGGACTCGCTGTTCCAAGCACATTGAGGCATGCCGTGGAAGGTAAGCTTTGTTAAAAACTCAAGCTCAGAGGGCACCGAGCCTCATCCTGGGTGCCACCGATCAAAGCTCACCAGCGCGCCATCGCAGAACAAACGCTGGGAAGACTCGAACACACGACTGTAGTCGAAAGTTGTCTGGAACCTGACGAAGAAATCAAACGGTGGCGGACAGACTTCGACGAGCAAGTCACTTATTTGGATGTTGTGCGCAATGCCAAGAGCTTTGACAAGGTCGTCCGGCGAGATGGGAGGCCGGTCACCATTGATGGTTACCATCAGCACTTTGCCGGCAAACTGGTCGTCAAGCGCCGCCATGCCACTGTTGAGCGACAGCACGCAGCGACCGAAGGCAGGACGGACCTTGGGATCTCCGGCTCGGAGATCCGCGTTGACCGGCGACATGATAGTGCGCTTGAGTACAGGGAGTACAGGAGGGGGATTTGGGGGAACTGGAGTAGGAATCGAGATTCCAGAGGTGGGGGAGGGGCGGGAGACTGGGGATGAAAAGGTAGCATGAATTTCGAGCACGCGCCAATATGCTCTCGGCGCGCAAGCGCACGAAAACACCGGTGGTGCCCACATGTCGGCCTAAGAGTCCTTATTCTTTCTTTTTTTGGAGAGCCCGACCGTTTTTTCAGGATCTTTTGAGAGCCCGGCCTGAGAGTCATAATTGACCTGTTTGGCATTGCGTTACTACCCGGCCCATATTCAACGACACCTCACTGGCCCAAACAAGTGTACATCATCGAAAAGACACTAAGCTCAGATTATATAACTTGAAAAAAGGAGATATACTCTGAACACTGGAGAATGGTGATGCCCTCATTTAGCCCACCAGTAGTTCGAGACAATAAACAGTTCGAAACAACGATATATACAACATTCAAACACTGACTAGTGACTACTACTCACATAAATAGCAAGACATGATAGTTCATAAGAAGTCTTGCTACACCACCAAAATGCACCCATCTGCAGAGCTCAGACTCTCGTGATCCAGACGAGAATGACATTCTAAACAGAAGCAACTATTACATAGTAAGAGTGACATAGACGAGGATGACCAAATGACAAGGAATATGCATAACAAAAGAAAGAACTACCCATCCAGAACCAGCAGCTAAGACAACAATGTCATTCGAAGAGATGATCCAACACCATCATAATTTGCAGCCCCGCTTTAGCGATCGGTGATCCGGAGACACCAGTACTCCACCCTTTCGATGCAACAGCCCAATTACCTATCAACTTGAAGGCTTGAACCACATCACTGCCTATCGTAATTGAGACATCCAAGGATCAAAGTTGATCCGGATGCCTTTGTCATTCTCACCTTCTTTTGGCTGCAGGCTGTATCGTTGACAATCAGGGGAGTTTGCTCCCGAACTCCTAGGGCTCGCCGTGTAGACACAGTTTTCCATAGCAAACAGAGCCTCTCTACCATCAAGGTCCTTGCCAACGGTGATCTCCTGGTTAATCAGATAATTGAGTCCGAGAAATAGAGAGTGTGAACCAAGGCTGTTTACCCGCCTCCAACTAAAAAATCCTAAAGGCCCCAACAAGCTGGTATCCTGCTCATAGACGTAACAGCCACTGTCCAGATACTCACGTATTACACGGTGCTTGTATACAGTGGGGTTTTTGCAATATAACTTTTCCGGCTCATGTGTCATAATGATCATCAGTCTTTTGCTGTCGTCTGATCGAGCGAGGAACTGTAGGGACACTACATCATATCAAAAAGGGTAGGCATTGTTAAAGTAAGATCAGCATTGTTCAGAGTATGAGTAGGATAATGCAAGAAATAACATTGATATGTCCCTGTTGGAACTGGGAGGAAAATACAGGGAAATGTATACTGGGTTCGAAAATATAGAAGTGCCATGCATGGTTATACTCATGTTATCTCGCAATCGATTCTTCACAGGAAACTACCATGTCATGCATGTTATGTAATCATGTTCTGTCATCACAAACAAATTCTTCAAGGTAACTAACAAACCATGCATTGTTATATACTCGTGTTCTGTGGGCAAAAATTTTGTGAGGATATTATTCTAGCCATTGATTGCTGAAGGGCGAATATAGGTATGTACACATGGTAAGCATTGCAGGATTTCACTACTTCCAAATATAGAGTTCTCCATATGCACATTTACTTCCCTAATGTATGGTTAGATGAAACCAATAGTGTGGTGCATGTTTCTACAATCTTCTGCAAAACAAGGTCCGTCCAACTGACATAGTAATCTAGATGACTTGGACCGCGATGGTAATACTCTGCATAATCCAACGAAGGAAGGATAATCTCATCGGAGGTCTGGAAGTTCACGAGCACCAACTTTTTACCGTCTTCTCTGAAGGCAGCCATCCAGTGGGAGTTCATGCCGACCCAGTACATACCTGCCAAGAAGTTTTGGGCGATGGTGATCGGATCGATGTCGAGGGAAATGATGTACGGCGACCCACTACATACCTGCAAAGAAGTTTCGGCTAATGGAGATCGGATTGAAGTCGAGGGGCATCATGCACGCCTCCGTATCATGGTGAGCCAATCTCGCAAGACCAGATAGAAGCAAGCAGGGTGTCTTGAAAAGCTTAGGCCTCACTTCGACGATGGCCGTGTGCATGTCCCTCGAGCATGCAGCCAGCCGTAGGGCGCTCAACATATCCATACACAACAACAGAGGTCGAGGATGTCACTGGGGAGATTGCTCCAATCGCGGCTCATATGGATAATGCGCGGTTCGCGTTCGGTCATGGTGGAGTTTGGAAGGGGGCTTGATTTACGGGGGAGAAGGATGTCGGTGCTGGAGCGGCTAGCGAGGGAATAGTGGTACTGGGGGAGGCGAGTGAGGCGACGGTACACGGGGGCACAGTGAGATGGAGACGGAGACGGAGACGGAGAAGGAGATGGAGATGGAGTGGTGCTATGGGAGCAGAGAGGGAGACGAGGCGAGGCGCCAATGTGCTGTACAGCGGCGGTGACAGACTGCACAGTGCACAGGGTGAGGCTGACTTTGGTAACCCGAACACGCCGCCTGGACTAGTGTCAGGCGCAGGGTGTTGTCACTTCACTGTGAGGACCGGATGAATAGTATTTTGACCATCAAGTGTACCATAGTTGTACTACTACTACTACTAGTAGTAGGAACATGAGTACTCCAGTATTGTATAGCGGAAATAGGTCTCCCGTGCTAGCATGCCTGTTCACTTCATCGTTCAGGTATCATCCATATTGTGAGTAGAACCAAATTCTCGTGCATGCCCAATCAACGCCTTGCCGCGATGCATGCGGTGGTCATTCTGGTGCATCAAGGACGGCATGCAGATCGTTCCACACTTGAGAAGAGGAAAAATGGAAAGTTAGAAAGCGGAAGCAGAGGAAGAGAACGCTGGCTAACGAGGCTAGGAGGGGATCGAGCAGGAAGTTAATGCTCCACGCCTAAAGGTTTTGGGAAAACCTGATTTTCATAAGGTGACTTATACTCACCTAAACGGAGGGAGTATTCCTTAATCAGAGAATGTTGTGTCTCCCACTCACGCACTCAAAAAAAAACTACGACACATTTTTTTATCTGTTTGCATAGGTCACACCTATCAGGAAGGATGGGCACATACACGAACAGGTACGACTCATCAGTCTACCCGCATAGCCTTTTTGTTTAGTCTACCTAGCCGTCTAATCAACTGCCTGCACGCCACTTCTCCCATTTACTTCTCCATCGGGAACCGATTCTCCTCGGCTTCTTCACCTCCCCTTAGTCTTCATTTGCATCCAAACCCCACTGCATTCACATTGTTTTAACCTCTTTAAATAATCATCTACTACTTCAATTAGACTAGCCATCTAATCCTAATTCTCCAAACCATAGCCCTCCGTTCCAGCGGTTCCAAATGGCGATAGAGATCGAGATGCAGGTTTTTAGCGTCCAACATGTCCTCGTCGAAGGCTCGATGCGCATAGTTGCCACCGTCACTGTCCACCCAAGGGTTGTTCGGCGGTGGATCAACAATGTATCCAACTCCCTCGAAAAGGTAGAGATGAGGGTCATCGGTCTCGACGTAGAGTACACGGAGCGTGCCCCTGGGAAGATCCAGCGCGCCGACGTCCTTCAGTTGTGCCACGAAGATGATGTTTTGGTGTACCACATCATACACTCGCCCTCCATACCAGGTGAGCTTCACGATTTCTTGTCTCGAGAGGACATATACTTCTATGGGGCAGCCATCGAAGGGGACAAACAGAAGCTGGAGCCGTACAACCTTGATTTGAAAAGCATCGCTGACCTACAAACCAGAATCAAAATTCCTGTAGAATATTGTGATAAACAAACACCATCCCTATTCGACGTAGAAAATTTTGTGCTCGGTACAAATCTTCAGAAGGGTGATGAGACGGTGGCATTAAGGTCATCTGGATGGGAGAATTATCTCTTGACGTACGAGCGGATAAAATATGCTGCCCTCGATGCCCGTGTGAGTTTTGAGATAGCTGCAAGGTCCAAAGAGCTTGTTGCAAAGCCGTCTCCCACAGAGAACGAGAACAAGAAGAAGAAGAAGAAGAAGAAGAAGAAGAAGAAGAAGAAGAAGAAGAAGAAGAAAAGGCTGCACCAGCAGGAGGGCATTATGGATGGATGAACTATTTCCTCTCTTGTAAAAAAATATTCCCTCTCGGTGTATATTGATATAGATGGACTATTTCAATGGTGTGCATGTCTTTGGAACAGAGTAGTAGCGTGGGTCCGCTTGACTATAAGGAACTATTTATCCGCATATATAGCTTTCTCTGCTACTCCTTCCACTGATCGGTATGCAGTGCATGTGTCCATAGACATGACACCTTGTCCATGGAAGTTCAACTATGGCGACCATCATGTTTCATCTCGTGATTCCCACGATGCCTCTCCAACCCACGGCACCACGCCCCCCGACGTGCGCCTCACCCCTCTCGGCCGCACCGCCCCTCTGCCTTTGTGTGCATGACATGTGGGCCACCTAAAATGCGGCGAGCATCAAGTTTCTACCACAGCCACCCATGATTCCCACGACGCCGCTCGAACCATGAAACCACACGTCCCCCGACCTACGGCTCACCCCTCTTGGCCCCACTGCCCCTCTGCCTACGGCAGCATTACATGTGGACCAGTCACCTATCGGGTCCACATGTTATTGACTCAAAGGTAGGTGTAGTAAGGCGCTGAAGCTCAGTCCTGACGGCCCTGAGAGGGAAATGCAACTCCTGCGCCAGGGCTTGTGGTGCTCCCGCAGCACGAACTCATGCCAAACTCGAGATTTGTTTCTTTACTATACATGCATGCAACGATTTGATGGACATTGTAATCTCAACATGTGATGGGGAGCTCTAAATTTGAATTTGAAACTTATAAAACGAAAATATTCAAAACAAATAAACTGGGAGAGAGGGAGTATACCGTAGGATGTGTCCCATACAAAATAAGTCCCCTGGTTTGTCACCGCGAAGATGCGGTTAGAAAGGAGCACAACGTCTTCCTACTCGTGCGGCAACAAATCGGCCGCAGACAGCATGGTCCGCCTTTGACCGCCATGTGCAAGGTTCGTGCTATCTTATTCAATCTCACTATGGTTCCATCGTACCAATTCATGCGGTGGCCCGTTGCATGGCTGATCCCAATGTTGGACAAAGGTTCTACAGGAACGGTGTCACCGTTGTAAATGTTGTGCAAATTGATGTTGGTACCCTCCCATACATATGCAAGCCAATGGATCCAAAGTAGTAGAATAATACTTGTTCACGTGCTTGAAATATAAACACTCTAGTTTTGATATACATGTGCCAGCAGACATGACAGCTTGTCCATGGAAGTTGAACCACGGCGACCATCACGTTTCTCGTTTCTACCACTGCCACACCCACACGCGATTCCCACGATGCCGCTCCAACCCACGGCACGACGTCCCTCGACGTGGACATGGATCCTCTGACATGGCTATCACTGCCTTGCCCTGCCTTTCCTTCGCTGACATGTGGGACCCATGCTTATGGGTCCCACATGTCAGTGACAGAATGGTAGGATTGTTCGCGTCAGGGGATCCTCATCCCCCCGACGTGCCCCTCATCCCTCTCGGCCCCACTGCTCCTCTGCCTTTGTGTGCATGACATGCGGGCCAGCTGAACTGCGGTGACCATCAACTTTCTACCACAGACACACCCGATTGGACGCGGTTTGCCTACTCCACTGCTGTGCTCCGATCCGTGCTCCCGCACCATCAAATTTTCATCCAGCGGCTGTGACACATTTCATCCCGGGCATCAATCCTCAGCTGGAGTACTTATGTAACTACAGGTAGTACCCGTCGGTGTGGCCATCTACGCCTCGTAACGCCCCGACGCCCAGCTGTGGCACCCTCGCCACGGCCACGCCACCACCGGCCGGTTCATCTCGAACGAGTGAGTCGCGAACCACGCCACCACCATGAGAATGACATGTGGGCCAGCCGCATTTAAGGTCCGCATGTCATTGACTCATAGGCCGGGCACTAAGCCACTGAAGTTCGGTCCCATGGGCCCCAAGAGGGAAATGTAACTCCTGCGGCAGGCCTTGTGGTGCTCCCGCAGTACGAGCTCGTGCCAAAACTGGAATTTGTTTCTTACTACTACCAACTACCAACTAGTACTAGTAAGGTACACGTGCATTGCACACATGAGATTTTGGTGGTTTGTGCATTATGCTTCTACATGTGGAGCTTTCTGGATTCTAACATGTGGAAAAATCTGGTGGAATGTAAGGTTAGGCAAGTTTGATTAACTTAGGTGAGCCACACCTTAGGAAAGCCACACTAAGGCCCCACATGACATACACACACAAAATGTGGCAAGATTCCCTTAGGCTTGCCAACTTGTGGCTCTCATTTTGAAGAACTAATAACTTTGCCTAAGCTTAGTTGTGGCAAAGTTAGTCATGAATTAAGTTCAACCATGGAGTCTTCTAGATTATACATGTGGCAGAATCTGGTGGATGATATCCAACGGCCAGTAGTGCTCGGATTTGCCATCTTTGTACCGTCGGATTGGCTTCATCCAACGACCAACTTTCAAAGTTTTTCACACACTATATAGGGGGTATAGATATAGATGTGCCGGTCTGTTGCAATGGATCCAAAGTATATCTATTTAGTGGAGTGCACTCTAAACACATTACCTATTTATTTTTCTCTAACCTTCCGTAGCCATGCAACCAAGCCACACAAGCTTCATGGGTGCCCCCCACATCATATTATTCATACTACGTTGATTGAAAAAAAGACAAATCACCCAAAACAAGATCTTCCCGTTTTTTGTTCTTACGATGTTGTGCCGTGCACGTACCTACTAGTTGTATAGTGGTAGTACTAGTAATATAGTATTAGGAGTACAAACTTGGTACTAGTAGGAGTAGTACTAGTACGGAATGCTCCTACTCTATCAACGAGCCCTGTCTGACATCAAATTTCTTGGCCTCCGTGCTACAGCTAGATCTTCCCCTCGTTTCTGTTTTCCAACCCGGCGGCGGGCGGGGTGTCGGTTTGCTCAATGGTGGTCCCACATGAAAGTGAAAATGCTAGGCAACACGCCTTCCCTAAGCTATGTGTCGGGCCGGACGGGCCGTGTCGTACTCCCGATTCCCGGGCGTGTGGGGGTGCGACACGAACGCGACAGGCCTTTTCCTTTTACCAGCAATGTGCCCGTGCGTTGTGACGGATCCAAAGTAGTAGAATAGTAGTATTTGTTCACAAACTGAAAGAAATCACTATTGTTTTGATATATATACTCCTAATATATTACTCCCTCCGTACCTAAATGTCTTTTTTGAGATTTCAAATGGACTATCACATATGGATTATATAGACATATTCTAGTGTTTCTAGCAAGATGCCCGCGCATTGCACGAAGCTGATGGGAAAGGTAAGCACAACTTATAAATTGACGGATGGAGTACTAGTTACAATGATGCATATAATTAAGCAACGGGATCGCACATGTCGGTATTGACTGGAACGAGAATGCAACAGCACAATAAGAATTAAGGCCACGATGATGCGATCGCAGTGGTGGTTACAGAAGGCAAGAAGAAAGTTGGATCCAGCGAGGTCGAGGTGCTTCTCAGCAAAGGCATCCAAGGCTTCCAGTCGGTTGAGGAAGGCCAATGGCGTAGCGTCCTCACTGGCCTTGTAGATACCTATGTACACGATTTGCTCGTACATGTGGATGTGTAGGTCGACGAATTCTTGCAGGGCGAGGCGCCTCGCGGCGAGCGCGACCTCCAGGTGGACATTCTTCGTGGCGTCGGTGGGCAGTCGCAGGGCCACCAGTGCTTGAAAGAGGTTCCGGCCATGGAGGCCGATTAGGGTGGCAGGCAATGAGGAGCCCGGGCGCGCGGGCTAGAGGAGTACGGCGATGTCGTCCGCGAGCTTCTTGAGGACGATGAACTTGTTGCTGGTGGCAACGATCATCTGGTCCAACTGAGAGTCGTAGTTGGCGTCAACGGCGTCCATCCACCAGCCGGTCTCCAACACCGTTTGGAGACGATCATCGGCGCCATGCCGCAGGCCGGCGTCGTGGACCATCTAGCGCAGCCACTGGCCGCTCACGCGCATCGCCGCCATGGGTCTGGAGTGAGCTCTTTTGCGCTTAGTGTAGGTGCTTAGGCAAATGCTTAGGTGCATACGATGTGATAGATGCATTGGAATGGAGGGGCACCTTTATATGAGGGCAATGATGGCAAACTGCGTTGCATTCACATCGTGTAGCCTCTTTTCCCGGACCTCCTCCCATTACTTCCCTCATGCATTAATTGAAGGATGATGCATTTGTCATTCAACATATCGGGAACCGCTACTCCCTCCCTCGTCTGCATTAAAGCCGTATCATGAACTGCGCCGCCCGCTGTCAAATCGAATACTCCCTCCGTCTAGGTGAGTATTAAGTCATCTTACGAAAACCAAATAGTAAACACATAGGCGTGGTGCATTAATTCTCACGTTGTTTCTTATTTCTTGACATAAATAGAGGAATCAACCAAGAAGATATGTGGGGCTTGTATGCTTTTAATGACTTGAGACTATCAAACATGACATGAAGTGGTCAGTTCGTTGCACATGAACAGATACATCTCTTTTTATCCATTTTGATGACAAGTATTTTCGAATGGAGGGAGTAGAAAACAGAGTTGGTGATGATGGTGTGCGTGCCATCCTGCAATATAGGCCGTTGGATTTATATCTAATGGATACGAAAGAAACTATGGCAATTTTGCAAAAATATACCCACACGTCTCTCCACGTTCGCGAATAAGGCCTTCCCTCGTTCAACCTTTTCTCTCACAAGATAAACTACTCATACAAATGCATCTTGATGTTCCGTGCAATGCACGGGCAGCTAGCTAATTTCTTTTAAAATAGTTGCTGCGATAATTGGGTTGAAGTGATATATTTTATGTCTGCCCCGGATGATTTCAGATTCACTAGTAGTAACAAAGAAAAGGTTGCCTTGTTAATTAACAAAAAATAGGGTGAAAACTATCACATGAGGCCAGTAAAAACATGGCACACTGGGTTCAGCGTCATCGTCACTACAGCTGTGCGCGCGCGAGAAGTCTACATATCGAGGGGGCTACCGAGCGAGGCACCGAGACACAATGTTTGAGAGTGAAACCAATTGACAGATTATGATCAGATCGAGTTGTCACCCTTCTGCTGTCATTGTTGGGGGGAGAGAAATACGTATCGAGAGTGTGCGTGGTAGGCATAGAGGCACAACTAGTGTGTGTGTGTTTGAAAGAGTAGATAGATTATTATCAAGATCGATGTGCCACCCTACTCCTTCGGTGTCGGGTAGTGTGTGTGTATGTTTGAGAGAGAAGCCAGTCGATAGATTAGTATCAAGATCGAGGTGTCACCCTACTCCTTTGGTGTTGGGAAGTGTGGGTGGGGGGGCAGTGACACTCACATATCTCTACTCTTATAAAAAGCAGAGTTGGTGATGATGGTGTTCCTGCCATCCTGCAATATAGGCCATCCGATTTATATCCGACGGACAGGAAGGAAACTATGGCAATTTTGCAAAAAGATACCCACACCCCTCTCCGCATTTGCAAATAAGCATTCCCTCGTTCATCCTTTTCTCCCACAAGATAAACTTCTCATACAAATGCATCTTGATGTTCCGTGCAACGCATGGGCATCTTGCTAGTAGGGAGAACGAGTTTGTGTGACACATATCTAGCTATATTAAGGGATAGGTAGATAGCATATGTGTGAGAGATATTATTATACTTTGAGACATTAGTGGTTGTGGGTGGCGGAATTAAAGAGGTGGACGCGTTAGACATAGATAGCGTGTGTGTTTCTGTGTGAGAGACTTGTAGGACGGGGTAGAAAGACGAATTTAACCCTGACGGAGGGAGAGAAATACACGAAATGCGCGTGTGTGATTCCGATGCCCACAGGGAAATGAGATATGTATGCATGTGAGAGAGATTGCACAATTCATGTATCACTATCTAGTGATCGTGGACGTGCATCGCTTGAACATAAGTCAATATCTACTTCATATCGTGGCCAAAGGTACAATATCGGTTCAACGCTATAAAGATTGGACACTCACATATCACATTTTTTCTATTTAAATAAACCTTTTCAGTTGTGCATGCCAAAGTTACAGTGATGTTTCTTCAAACAACCAATGTAGCTATCATGTACATGCACCATTGTTACTCTTGCATTCAAATTCATTAGTCTTGGATGATTTAAGTTTCTACTTTGAAGTAATATATGTAATATTCATATATGAATTCAACGGGTATGCAATTTATGAAATGGAGGCTATGTAATCATATGAGGTAACACTTTTAAGTAGCTGACTACAATATCCATTTCTTTTTGTGCGCCTCTACACTAACACGTCAATGCATTATGTTTAAAGTAAATAACCAATGGCACTAAATTATCTATTTACATGAGAAATACATAGGCTGAGCGTTTGATCCCTTTTTTGTGAATGCACCACTACACCCGTACGATTGGCCGCGCCCGTGTGAACGTCCAAGTTATCGGTGCATCATCCCGAGTTATTGTCTTTTTTCTGGGGTGGACTTCACACCAGTTATTAACTGCTGACGTGTGCCCCGTGCACACAGTCTAGCATGACCTTCCCGCTAGCATGGTCCAAAATTAGTTGAAACTGGATACGAACGATCCCGCGGGTGGCAAAATCTCCCGCCTCCTTCTAAAATTTCTGCCACCTTAGTCTTTAGCATGCGAAATCCCCCTTTCGTCATTGGTGCACGGAGACCAACAATTACAATACCGCCCTCATCTACATGATAGTTCGGGGCTGCTTTGGTAACTTCCGGTTCCCCCACTACACGGCACCCCCATTTCCTCTCCCCCTCCCGCAAAAATGACTAACTCCACAGCACCAGAGCATCTTACATCACGCCATCCGTACTTCATCGCCCTTTCTCCCCTTCCCTCTCGAAACCCTAGACTGCTCATCCACCGGCTACCATAGCCCATTCACTGCCAGCGGCGTCCACCTCGCCGGATCTGCTTCTGCGGCCTCATCTACCCCTCCCACCTCCCCTAGAAACAAGTAGACTACTCATCCACCACTGTACCACAGCCCATTCAGTGCCGGCCTTGTCCACGGCGCCGGATCTGCTTCGCCGGTACTCTCGTCAACCGCCGCGCATCTGCAGCGGCTCATTCGTACTCCCCACCGGAGACGCTTCGTCCACACCCCCCGGAGCCGCCCCACCTACGCCCCCGTAGACGGCCTCTGATCCTCTTCGCCGACACCTTCCTCAATCCTACTAGAGCCGCTTCACCGACACCTTCCTCAACCCTACCGGAGCCGCTTCGCCGACACCATCGTCAACCCTACTGGAGTAGCTTCGCCTATACCATTCTTAACCCTACCAGGGGCGCTTGGCCAACTCACAAGTCCACGACCTCAGATACGCTTCCTCGCACCCTCATCCAACCTACCGGAGCAGCTTCTGACGCCCCGTCCACGGCCGCAGATCCGCATCGTCGACACCACCCTTAAGCCAACCACCGGAGCAGCTTCTGACGCCCCGTCCATGGCCGCAGATCCGCATCGTCGACACCACCCTTAACCCAACCACCGGAGCAGCTTCTAACGCCCCGTCCATGGCCACAGATCCGCGTCGTCGACACCATCCTTAACCCAACCACCTGAGCAGCTTCACCTACGCCCTCGTCCACGGCCACAGATCTGCTTCGCCCACACCGTAGTCCACCCTACCGGAGCCGCTCCACAAACACCCTACTCGACAGTTCTAGATCTCCTTACCGGACCCCGACAGCCAGCGCAGTGTCATCACCCTCGATGTTTCTATCCTAATTCCCACCGTCTGGAGAGATGTCAAGCACCCGCCACGGCCTAGGTACTTGTCACCTTTAAACCCGTCCAGCATCACCTGCCCGATGTACTTCAAATATACTAACCGGTCGCTGTTACCTGTTATGCAGCTGGCAAAAACTACAAGGACGATGTTTCTTATGGTTATAACAGCTTGGCCAACCAAGATCCTGGACTGAGGCATTGCTATGATCTTGTAAGCGCGTCTCTCTCTCTTGTATTGTTATGTGCCTGCCAGCGTGCTTTGCTAGGATTTTCGACCAGTAATCCCTTTGTGCAGACAATGATTTCTACCACTGGCTGCTAAATTAGATATGTAGATGTCATACATGATACTACCTCGTACCTCCATTCCTAAATATAAGTCTTTCTAGAGATTCCACTATAGGCTACATACAGAGCAAAATGGGTGAATCTACACTCGAAAATGCATCTATATACATCTGTATGTGGTCCATACTAGAATCTCTACAAAGACATATATTTAGGAACAGGGGCAGTACATTACACAAAATCGTAGGTGGCATGTAGGAATTCCAGTGCACTACATTAGTCTCCCTTAGAGTGCCTGCTAGTCTAGCATACCGAGTCATGGCTAGTTTATGGTACGCACACAATCGTTAATTGGTGGTTTAAATATGCGCAGGGGATATGCAATGTAGTATCATATAGAGATGTCTGAAATTAGCCGTGTCAACTTGCAGATAGGGTTACACAATGAAAAAGTACAAGATGTATGTGGCAATTTCATGGAACATCACAAAAAAAGGAGAGGCGGCGGTGAGCCTATACAGAGTGTTATGGTACATCACTCCTCCATTGCAATCATCATGACATGTTATTTGTATGCCAGTTCTATTAGCCAAGTTTCTTAGGTATAGTTATTACGAGTTATCCTAAGAAAATAAGCACCTGTGAATATAAGCTCCATGTAATAAGCCAACCAGTTCTTTTCATTGCGTTTTCAGCTTATCTTTGGTATGATCAGTGGAAAGTCTAGATTGCATTATATTTTTTTCATTTTGCTGCCCATATGGAAATTAATTTGACTTGCAAACATCACAAATTGAACCCAGTGCAGTAATTAATATGATAGGAAAACAGACCATCACTATTTGCTCAAAATGCAAATACAAAGATACCATCTACTTGGCACAATCTACTTTGGTCAATGTCTTCCATAGAGATCCCATTGCCTAATTTAAATGAAGAACGCATGCCCCACATTTAAATGAAGAACAATTATTTTTTGAAATTCGATGGTCCAAGTGGCTGGTTATTATCGTATAGCAGCACCACCTGAAAGCATCATATAGCAGCAGCAGCTCATAGCAACTCATCATACAACAGCAGCATTCTGCAATTCATCATATACCAGCAGCAGCTCATAGCAATTCATCATATAGCAGCAGCAGCAGCAGCTCATAGCAATTCATCATATAGTAGCAGTAGGAGCAGCTCATAGCAATTCATCATATAGCAGTAGCAGGAGCAGCTTGTAGCAACTCATCATATAGTAGCAGCAGCAGCTCATAGCAATTCAATATATAGCAGTAGTAGCTCATAGCAACTCATCATACAGCAGCAGCAGCTCATAGCAATTCGTCATATAGCAGCAGCAGGAGCAGTTAATAGCAATGCATCATAAAGCAGCATCAGAAGCAGCTCATAGCAAATCATCGTATAGTGGATCAGAATGAAAATTTGGCAAAAAAATCAGAGGAGATTCTCACCTTGTTGGATGAGCTCATCCTTCAACAGCACCTCAAGGCCATGGTCTGGGAGGACGGGAGGGGGAATAAGGTGCCTTCTGCCATAGTGTAGCATCAGCCGTAGTTGTGCAGCGCCCGCCGGAGTAGTGCGTTGGATGAACCACAGTGGAGCGGCTGCAGGAGACCATGAGAATGAGGGGCGGTGCTAGAGGGAGGAGTAGCCAGGGAGATTTGCCCCTACCCGCCGGCCATGTAGCCTAGCTGGACATAGCATCGTCGAGCACCAGGCCAGATGGGACCAGTGGCGACGGCTCGCTGGAGGAACCCTAGTGCTGCAGGCAGGGGATCAAGGTAGAGGGAAAGGGGAGAGGAGATGCAAGCGGGCAGGGCAATGAATGCTTGCGTGTTTGTTTTTACTTGAGGGTCAGGTGTGACACGGGTGAGGTCCTGGATTAGGGGGTGTTCGGATAGCACCTTCAGCTAGACTCCTGGACTATGAAGATACAAGATTGAAGACTCCGTCCCGTGTCCGGAAGGAATTTTCCTTGGAGTGGAAGGCAAGCTTGGCGATACGGATGTTCAGATCTCCTACCATTTTAACCGACTCTATGTAACCCTAACCCTATCCGGTGTCTATATAAACCAGAGGGTTTTAGTCCGTAGAAGAACATACACATCAACAATCATACCATAGGCTAGCTTCTAGGGTTTAGCCTCTCTGATATCATGGTAGATCAACTCTTGTAATACCCATATCATCAATATTAATCAAGCAGGACGTAGGGTTTTACCTCCATCAAGAGGGCCCGAACCTGGGTAAAACTTCGTGTCCCCTGCCTCTTGTTACCATCCGGCCTAGACGCACAGTTCGGGACCCCCTACCCGAGATCCGCCGGTTTTGACACCGACAATGGGCGTCACCAGTTGCATTTTGAGTGTAATATAGGCAGACAACAGAGTCATTTCACTATTCCCCTTCCCTTCAATTTTTAGTGAGGTTCTACCCGAAACACCCCCCTCCAAAGCGAAATTAGTTAAGCCCAAGCCCATAACTCAAAAATGACTTCTTTACATCTTTTATGGCTTATTTTCACAATATGCCCTGAAAAGGCGGAATCGAACTGGCCCTTAACCTGCAATTCAATTGTGCGTGCAATGATGAATCACTCATGCCTGCTATATGTACATTTAGGCATCATCATACATGGCATAACCTAATACATGTGCATTCCATTGTAGAATCTGGAATATGCAATGTTTATGTTAGTTCATACGTTGCACATGATGTTTAAATGCCCCTTAAATCTGGTCAGTCAAGTGATGGTCTTTAAGCCTCCTTCTTTGCTTCTTTTCTTGATATGTAAGATTTGCTCACACATCTGTTCAATTGCTTGTTTGCATCAGCCAGCCATACTAGGACTGTTTGCTTTGATTACTTGTTGTTCTTGACCTAACACTCTAACAGAGCTTGTCAACGATTTAAACACTAAGGGCTGCTATAGTGGGGCCTTGTCTAACTCATAGGTGACATAAAGGTTTGGCTGTACACTACAGTAGGCTCTCCAAGAGTACCTGGAGATCCAGTTCGAAGGTATGCCTAGTTTTTACATAATGCAGACATAGTAAATGCTCATTTCATTGTGTGCAAGTGCAAGAGATGAGGCATGTTTCATTATGTGTTGTTGTTTTGTTATAATATCATCCTTTTGTGTTCACAGACTAGAAAGTATGCATATTTATCTTCCAAGGAGATGAGTAACTAGTTTGTGTCACCTTGCAGAGGGGGTGCAATGAAGATAAGATTGAGGATTTCCAAGTACAAGATGTTAGGAAGGAGCCTTGCAAGAGAAGTAGGAGCTGCACTGAGCCTCTTCAACCTGCTAAGGTAAGTCACTTTATACAACTCAACAGTTCAATTCCTTGTTTGTTTCAGGCATAGTTAATTTTATCTTTTCAATTGCTTTATTTGTCCTCAGTTAATGAGATGCCCAAATAATCATGCCTGATGTTCGGTACTTGTATCACTATTAATTGACATAATTAAAGGCCTTACCATTTAATTACTCTGCCGAAGTGTGCCTGAAGCTTTGAAGTCTATTAACCAACTATTATTGCATGAGGCTCACAATCTAGTTTATACTACGCTAATGATTGCATAGTTTTGCCTGTTGTAGTATGTTTGTATGAAACCCTCTGCTGTTCATTATGCTCCCTAAGACTTTAATTGAGGCACAGAATGGCCAACTGCTTGCTTACTTATACGCAACGTGATGTCTAAATTTGTAACTTGTCTGTGTTTTCGATTGGGCCCCAACATCATGCTCCTCTCGTGAGCTAAGAGGGATTTCTGTATGCAGGCTACATAAAATATCTTTTTTATAATTTTTAAAATATCAACTGCTTATGCTTCATGACGTGTAACATTATATTTTTTGAAAGTGACGTGTAACATTATTGTTAGTCCTGTTTTGCCATGTAGTACAAAATAGTGTCTTGTTCACTTCACTGTTGTAACTATATTTTTGCCCTAGTCATGTGTACTTACAGAAACATTTCAAGATAAAGTGACATCAACACAAAGATCTGCGAGCAGTGCGGCATGGCGTTACCGAATGATTATGGATTGGAATCGGAATGTGCTGATGTTCTCGAGCATCAACTAGAGGTGGCAAGACAACGTGTACATGATTATCAACATATAATCAATAAGTTGAGACTGGACATGCAGGTATTAGATGCAGGAGTCAAAAAATGAAACAAGACACTGAGGTAACCATGAAGGAATTGGAGATTTTGCACACTGAAATTTGTGCTATCTGAATCCGGCCAATCCTATTTTCTGAAGAGATTATAGTTCAAATGGAGTTAAGTTGATGCGCGTCCATGATGTATGAGTTGTATTTACCCAGTGTATGTAATTTTCTGTTTGTGTATGCTTTATTATCACCTGTGCCGAACCATAATGCCCAGTGGGTATAATCGGCTGTAATTTCTTTATTGTATAGTGTAGGATTATTCTACCTTTCTATGCCTTGATCTCTTTGTTGTATAGTTTATGCTTTTTAGAGGTGATAGTATTGAGTAGGATAATTCTTTGAATATGCTATATCGTTCAAATGGGGGCCAACTCGCCCGACCATGGCCCTTCACGGGCCGTCGGATCCATGGGCCTTCTATGTCTCGTAGGATCCATGGGACTTCTATGTCTCGTAGGATCCATGGGCCTTCTACGTCTCGTAGGATCCATGGGCCGCCGACTCATTTATGGGTCTTGTACGGGCCTTTAATGGGCCGTAGACGGGCCTTTAATGGAAATCGTACATTTTATGGGCTGACCATAATGGGTCGCTAATAGGCCGTATTTGGTGATGCTATGAAAATGGCCCAACAGACTAACGGTCCACAAACGGGCCGACTATAACGACGGGCTGAATTTGGCCCACAAGCAGAAAATGACAGTAACGGGCCGTAAGTAACCGAATGCTGCAAATGAGCCCAAGAATAAATGGGCCCTCAGAAGGCCGAAAGTTAACTTGGGCTGGAAACGGCCCAACGGAATAACGGGCCGTTAATGGGTATAAAGTGATACACTGTTCATTACGGGCCAGTTTCACCACGGGCCGTTAATGGGTGTAAAGTAATACACTGTTCATTACGGACCAGTTTCAGCACGGGCCGCTAATGGGCCAAGAGTTACAAAGGGCCTCATATGGGTCGAAAGACGTCATGGGCTATACATGGGCCAGAAGTGAAAACGGGCTGGAATCATATTGGATGGCCCAGATAACGCTACTGGGCCTAATTCGGATAGGGCGTAATGGGCCTTGGGTTAGCGGGCTGTAAATGGGCTATATGTGAACAGGCCGTTAACAGGCTTTCCATGGGCCGGCCCGCCAGCTTTTGAACAAGTCAAACGTGCCGGCCTTTTCATAGGAATGGGCCACTGTTGGGCCGTGCCACGTGTCGACGTATCATAGGCGCCTTCTGTCCAGTGAGTGGATGACATCTGTCCCAACGATGAGCCGACACGTGTTTCCTCTAGCCAATGATAATTTTACATGTGGAAAATCCCCATTGGTCGGGGCTGTTAACGGGTTATCGGATCCAAAACCTGACCTGATAGCTTAATGGCGTTCCGTTACGGTGGATGCCACATGTCGCTCACCCTTGACGAAAGCACTTCTGTGACGCGTGATTTATCGTCATGGAAGTGGACACTTCCGTGATGATAATTTTGGTAATGTCATGGAACACTTCTATGACAACACAGGTATGACTATCTTGATTCTGTCATAAATTTGTCATGGATGTACATGCATGAAAAAAAACGCGACCTACTGTGACAAACACGTATCATCACGGAAGTGTATTTTTTTGTAGTGCCTTATTCAACAGTTCTGTGAAGGTCAGCCGAGTGAAAAGGGCTCCGACAAAGATGATGATGAAGAAAAGGCAGAGTATTACGCGAAGGTCAACGCTACTCTGGTGATTTTTGCTAACGTTGAGAGCAAAAGTCAACTGAAAGTCATCAACCGAGAGGTGAATATGGTTGCTCCAACAACTACAACGTACCTTAAATGGTTAAAGACTCCCATTAACTTTGACATGTCGAATCACCTAGCTCACATTCCTACCCTCGGGAGGTAGGCTTTGCTAGTGGATCCAGTCGTCGGAGGAACTTGGTTGCACAAAGTTCTCATGGATGGCGGAAGTGGTTTGAACATTCTTTATGCTAAAACCCTCCAGGCGATGGGCATTTCGATGTCCCGACTTACTGAAAGCAACATGCTATTTCACGGAGCAACATGCAAAGTCACTTGGTCAGATTGCTTTGGATGTGGTTTTTGGTGACTCGAAGAATTTTCGGAAGGAAAAGTTGACATTTGAAGTGGTGGATTTTCACAGTGCTTATCATGCTATTCTGGGTCGGCCAGCTTATGCTCGCTTCATGGTCCATCCATGCTACATGTACCTTAAGCTGAAGATGCCCGGAGCCAAGGGCGTGATCACCATCACTGGGAATAGGCAGAGAGCCGAGGAATGTCTTCAAAAGGGATCCAAGATTGCTGACGAGCAGATGGCAGTAGTGGAATTGGAAGAGTACAAGAAGAGCGCCGATCTGAGTGATTTGCTTCGCTCTAAGAATCCCGCTTCCGAGTCTGCTTTTCAGTCGGCGGGTGAGATGAAGCAAGTTCACATTCACCCAAAAGATCCCACTACTGCTCCAACCAATATCTCAATGACACTTGATAGTAAATAGGACGCCGCGCTCATCCAATTCCTTCATGAGAACTGGGACATCTTTGCATGGAAACCGTCTGACATGCCAGGTGTTCCCATGGGACTGGCTGAGCATTGTTTGAGGGTCGACTCGAAGGCCAAACCTGTCAAAGAACATCTTTGCCATTCTGTTGCAGAAAAGAGGAAGGCGATTGGCGAGGAAGTGGCTCGGCTACTAGCAGCTGAGTTCATACGCGAAATATTCCATTTCGAGTGGCTCGCTAACGTCGTCATGGTCCCCAAGAAGGATAATTCACTCCGCATGTGCATTGACTTCAAACATATCAATTGGGCCTGCCCTAAAGATCATTTTCTACTCCCCTGTATCGATCAGATAGTTGATTCGACTGCAGGATGCGAGCGCTTGTATTTTCTTGATGCGTATTCCAGATACCATCAGATCTGACTGTATGTGCCAGATGAAATAAAAACGGCCTTCATCACCCCTTTCGGGTGTTTTGCTATGTCACCATGCCATTCGGTCTCAAAAACGCTGGTGCCACATTCATGCGCATGATTCAAAAGTGCTTGCTCACTCAGATCAATCGGAATGTGGAAGCTTACATGGATGATATTGTGGTCAAGTCACGCAAAGGTTCCGACTTGCTGACTGATCTTGCAGAAACCTTCACCAATCTGAGAAGGTATGACATCAAGCTGAACCCATCCAAGTGCACCTTCGGAGTGCCTGGAGGCGAGTTACTCGGTTTCCTTGTTTCTGAACGAGGGATAGATGCCAATCCCGAGAAGATTGATGCAATTGTCCGAATGAAACGCCCCGGACGTGTGCATGACATCCAGAAGCTCACAGGTTGTCTCGCAGCACTCAGTCAGTTCATTTCTCGTCTCGGTGAAAAGGGCACTGCCTCTTTACCAACTGATGAAGAAGTTCGATAAGTTCTAGTGGACTCCCAAAGCTGAAGCAGCGTTTGTTGAACTCAAAGCCCTACTCTCCCCCCAGCCAGTGCTTTCTACTCCAAACAACAAAGAGCCTTTACTTTCGTACATTGCGGCCATTGGTCAAGTTGTCAGTACAATGCTCACAATGGAACAAGAAGAAGAAGGAAAGACCTACAAAGTTCAACGACCAGTGTATTATATCTCTGAGGTGTTGACTCCATCCAAGTAGAGGTATCCTCATTATCAGAAGCTTGTCTAGACAACGAAGAAAGTCGCACATTATTTTCAAGATCACACGGTTTCAGTCGTCAGTGACGCCCCGTTATCTAAAATCATGAAAAATCAGGATGCAACTGGCCGAATGGCTAAATGGGAAATTGAACTTCTCCCTTTGGATATTAAATTTGAAGCAAATAAGGCAATCAAATCCCAAGCACTTGCAGATTTCTTGGCCGAGTGGATTGAACAACAACAACCGACTCAGGTTTACTCGGAGCATTGGACCAAGTTCTTCGATGGATCTAAAATGATTAATGGTTTCGGTGCCGGAGTGGTTCTGGTATCTCCAAGAAGTGATCGGCTCAGTTATGTCCTCCATATTCATTTTGATTCCTCCAATAACGAGGTCGAGTATGAAGCACTCTACAGGTTGCGTATGGCTATTTC
Organism: Triticum urartu; assembly: GCF_003073215.2. NCBI lineage: Eukaryota > Viridiplantae > Streptophyta > Magnoliopsida > Poales > Poaceae > Triticum > Triticum urartu. Next base: position 379,651,982 of record NC_053025.1, on the reverse strand, counting down.
ACTCGGCGTCTGTCACCTGATGGTCTACCGTGACTCGGATTTCGTGGTCAATCATGTGATGAAGGAGTGGGACGTCAGAAAACCTGCCATGACAGGATACTGCAATGCAGTGAGGAAGCTAGAGAAAAAGTTCAAGGGTTTGGAGCTTCACCACATTCCCAGAATAAAAAATCAAGCAGCCGACAATCTGGCAAAAATAGGTTACACTCGGAAGCCTATCCCCAGCAATGTGTTTCTTGAGCATCTCCATTCCCCGTCAGTGCAGGAGGATCCTTTAAGAGCCTCCCAAGCAATAAGTCCTACTGATCTGACTGAAATCAAAGTCCCTGCAGTCATTGATTTGGTAATGGAGATCCTAGTAATTACACACGACTGGATAGTGTCGTACATTGCATATTTACTCGGGGAAGAACTTCCAGAGGATGAAGTTGAAGCATGTCAGATTGTCTGCAGATCCAAAGCTTTCACAGTGATAAATGGACAGCTCTACAGAGAGAGTGTCACTGGCGTGGCCCAACGATGTATTCTCCAGAAGAGGGTCGACTGATTTTGGAAGAGATCCACTCGGGGACCTGTGGTCATCATGCGTCCTCTCAGACTATTGTGGCCAAAACATACCGAGCTGGATTTTACTGGCCGTGGGCCAATGAAGTTGCAAAGGAGATCATTCATTGTTGTGAAAGATGCCAGTTCTACGTGAATATGTCCCATAAACCCACATCTGCCTTGAAGACCATTCCACTTGTCTGGCTGTTTGTTGTGTGGGGGTTGGACATGGTTGGACCACTTAGGACCGACAGAAGTGGCTTCACTCATCTGCTTGTAGCGGTTGACAAATTCACCAAGTGGATTGAAGCCAAGCCTATTAAGAAGTTAGATTCAAGGGCAAGCATTAAGTTCTTGAAAGAGTTGATATTCAGATACGGAGCTCCACACAGTATTATGATATGTCTCCAACGTATCTATAATGTTTATTGTTCCATGCTATTATATTATCTACTTTGGATGTTTTATATGCATTGATATACTGTTTTATATGATGTTTGGGACTAACCTATTAACCTAGAGCCCAATGCCAGTTTCTATTTTTTTTCCTTGTTTTAGAGTTCCGCAGAAAAGGAATACCAAATGGATTCCAAACAGAATGAAACTTTCGCGATGATTTTTCTTGGACTAGAAGACATCCAGAGGGCTTGGAGTGGACGTCAGGAAAGCCACGAGGTGGCCACAAGGACAGAGGGCGTGTCCAGGGGTAGTGCGTGCCCCCACCCTTGTGGGCCCCTCGTGACTCCACCGACCTATTTCTTCTGCCCATATATTCTCAAATACCCCCAAAACCTTCCAGGGGTGCCACGGAACCACTTTTCCACTGCCGCAACCATCTACCCGTGAGATCCCATCTAGGGGCCTTTTCCGGCATTCTGCCGGAGGGGGATTCGATCACGGAGGGCTTCTAGGTCAACACCATTGCCTCTCCAATCAAGCGTGAGTAGTTTACCAGAGACCTACGGGTCCATAGCTAGTAGCTAGATGGATTCTTTTCTCTCTTTGATTCTCAATACCATGTTCTCCTCGATGTTCTTAGAGATCCATTCAATGTAATACTTTTTTGCGGTGTGTTTGCCGAAACCTGATGAATTGTGGATTTATGATCAACTTATCTATGAATATTATTTGAATCTCCTCTGAATTATTATATTCATGATTTGATATCTTTGCAAGTCACCTCAAACTATCGGTTTGGTTTGGCCAACTAGATTGGTTTTTCTTGCAATGGGAGAAGTGCTTAGCTTTGGGTTCAATCTTGCAGTGCTCGATCCTAGTGACAGAAGGGGAACCGACACGTATCGTATTGTTTCCATCGAGGATAACAAGATGGGGTTTTCATCATATTTCTTGAGTTAATTCCGCTACATCATGTCATCTTACTTAATGCGTTACTCTGTTCTTATGAACTTAATACTCTAGATGCAGGCAGGAGTTGGTCGATGTGTGGAGTAATAGTTGTAGATGCAGAATCGTTTCGATCTACTTGACACGGACGTGATGCCTATATTCATGATCATTGCCTTAGATATCATCATAACTTTGCACTTTTCTATCCATTGCTCGGTAGTAATTTGTTCACCCACCATAATATTTTCTATCTTGAGAGAAGCCTCTAGTGAAACCTATGGCCCCTTGGTCTATTTTCCATCATATAATCTTCTATTTTCCATCATATAATTTTCTGATCTACAATTTTAGTTTTTGATTTACTTTCTTTGCAATATTTTACTTTTCGATCTATAAACCAAAAATACCAAAAAATATTACTTTGCCGTTTATCCATCTATATCAGTTTCACTTTGCACATAACCATGAAGGGATTGACAACCCCTTTTGTCGTGTTGGGTGCAAGTTGGTGTTTGTTTGTGCAAGTATTCGGTGGCTTGTTGCGTTGTCTCCTACTGGATTGATACCTTGGTTCTCAAAAGCTGAGGGAAATACTTACTCTACTTTGCTACATCACCCTTTCCTCTTCAAGGGAAAAACCAACGCAAGCTCAAGAGGTAGCAGGAAGAAACTCTGGAGCCATTGCCGGGGAGATCTACACCAAGCCTAGACATACCAAGTACCCATCATAAAATCTCATCCATCGCATTACATTATTTTCCATTCACCTCTCGTTTTCCTCTCCCCCACTTCTAAAACGATTTTCAAAAAGATTTGCCTTTTCTTCGCCCCTTTTTCCATTTGTCTTCTTTGTTTGGTTTTTGTGTGCTCGTGTGTTTAATCACCCGTTTAGTTCCTATGGCTAGTCCACCTATCCTTGTTAGCACTCCTGATAATGAGGTCCTCAATTTCAAATAAAGGGAGGGAGAAAATTTAAAAGATGCTTGGTATAGAATTTGCAATGCTCAAAATAAACCTACTCGAAAGCAATCTACTGCCATTATTCTTCGCAATTTTTATGTGGGCATTACTCCTTGGAATAGATATGTTCTAGATACCATTACCGGAGGAAATTTCTTGTGGAGCCATACTTTTGATTCTTATAATGCCATGATAGATTTGGTAGGCCCCCCACCTCTTTTGATTAATGGAACTATTTTAACTTTGGAGCATGTGATGCAAAGACTTGATATTATTGAGAATAAAATTGCCACTGTTGAGTTGATTGAAAATTTGTATAAAAAGATTCATAATTAGATTACACAATATGGGTCTAAAGCAGGAGTTACTTTAAAGAATCTTAGGGAAAAGGAACCATTAGTTAATGAAAGTATGGATCAAGATTCTACTAGAATTGGCAAACTAGAAGATATTATTACCAACTTGGGTTCCGCTTTTTCCTCCGTTAAAACTACTCAAAACCTTCCTCCTACCAAGATTGTCAAGTTTGCTTATGTTCCTAAGAATAAGGGTGAATTTTCTAGTGAAGACAATGAAGATCTCAAATCAATTAGTATTCACCCTAATTTTCTTGATATTATTAAATAACCTATTGTCACGAATGAATTTCTTGATTTCTTGGCTAGGAGTTTGATCATTTATAAAACCAAAGAATCTCCTCAGAATTATAAGTGTGTAATTGAAGATTTGCATGCCAAAGATGATAATACTTAGATCTATTTGTGTTTTATGCCTGGCTAAGGGCGTTAAACAATAGCGCTTGTTGGGAGGCAACCCAATTTTATTTTTGTGTTTGCTTTTTATGTCATGTTTTGCAATAAATAATTCATCTAGCCTCTGGTTAGATGTGGTTTTTTGTTTTAATTAGTGTTTTTGCCAAGTAAGACCTTTGGGATAGCTTACGGTGATAGTTAATTTGATCCTGCTGAGAAACAGAAACTTTTGTGCCCAGGAGATTAGTTTTCATTTTTAACAGAAGCATGATAAAATACCAATTCGTTCTGCAGAGGATTCAGAAACAAATTACCTAGGACTTCCTAATTTCTCAGGATTTTTGGAGTTACATAAGTATTCGAAATTTCCAAATTGCTACAGACTGTTCTGTTTTTGACAGATTCTATTTTTCGCGTGTTGTTTGCTTATTTTGATGAATCTATGGCTAGTATCGGGGGGTATGTGCTACCTCTTGAGCATGCATTGGTTTTCCCTTGAAGAGGAAAGGGTGATGCAGCAAAGTAGCGTAAGTATTTCCCTCAGTTTTTGAGAACCAAGGTATCAATCTAGTAGGAGACTACACGCAAGTCGCCTAGTACCTGCACAAACAAACAAGAACCTCGCAACCAACGCGATAAAAGGGGTTGTCAATCCTTCACGGTCACTTACGAAAGTGAGATCTGATAGAGATAATAAGATAAATATTTTTGGTATTTTTGTTGTATAGATTGAAAAGTAAAAATTGCAAAATAAACGGTGACAGAAATAGCTTGTTGACGGGAAAATAATATGATGTGAAGTAGACCCGGGGCCATAGGTTTCACTAGTGGCTTCTCTCAAGATAGCATACATTACGGTGGGTGAACAAATTACTGCCGAGCAATTGATAAAAAGCGCATAGTTATGATGATATCTAGGCATGATCATGAACATAGGCATCACGTCCATGTCAAGTAGACCGACACGATTCTGCATCTACTACTATTACTCCACACATGGACCGCTATCTAGCATGCATCTAGAGTATTAATTTCATAAGAACAGAGTAACGCATTAGGCAAGATGACATGATGTAGAGGGATAAACTCAAGCAATATGATATAAACCCCATCTTTTTATCCTCGATGGCAACAATACAATACGTGCCTTGGTGCCCCTACTTTCAATGGGAAAGGACACCGCAAGATTGAACCCAAAGCTAAGCACTTCTCCCATTGCAAGAAAGATCAATCTAGTAGGCCAAACCAAACTGATAATTCGAAGAGACTTGCAAAGATATCAAATCATGCATATAAGAATTCAGACAAGAATCAAATATTGTTCATAGATAATCTTAGTCATAAACCCACAATTCATCGAATCTCGGCAAACACACCGCAAAAAGAATTACATCGAATAGATCTCCAAGAACATCGAGGAGAACTTTGTATTGAGATCCAAAGAGAGAGAAGAAGCCATCTAGCTAATAACTATGGACACGAAGGTCTTTGGTAAACTACTCACACATCATCAGAGAGGCTATGGTGTTGATGTAGAAGGCCTCCGTGATCGAATCTCCCTCCGACAGATCGCCGGAAAAGGTCCCCAGATGGGATCTCACGGGTACAGAAGGTTGCGGCGGTGGAAAAGTGGTTTCGTGGCTGCCCTAGATGTTTTCAGGGTATAAGAGTATATATAGGCGAAAGAAGTAGGTCGGTAGAGCTGCGAGGGGCCCACGAGGGTGGGGGCGCGCCTGGCCCCCCTGGACGCGCCGCCCTACCTCGTGACCGCCTCGCTGCTTCCTTGACGTCCACTCCAAGTCTCCTGGATTGCGTTTGTTCCAAAAAAAGATCCTCGCGAAGGTTTCACTCTGTTTGGATTCTTTTTCTGCTAAACACCGAAATAGGCAAAAAAAATCAACAATTTGCACTGGGCCTTCGGTTAATAGGTTAGTCCAAAAAATAATATAAAAGTGCATAATAAAGCCCATTAAACATCCAAACATATAATATAATAGCATGGAACAATCAAAAATTATAGATACATTGGAGACGTATCAAGCATCCCCAAGCTTAATTCATGCTCGTCCTCGAGTAGGTAAATGATAAAAACAGAATTTTTGATGTGGAATTCTACCTAACATAATTTTCAATGTATTTCTCTTTATTGCAGCATGAATGTTTAGATCCGAAAGATTCTAGACAGAAGTTTAATATTGACATAAAAATAATAATACTTCAAGCAATGCTAACCAAGCTATCATGTCTTATCAAAATAACATAGCCAAAGAAAGCTTATCCCTAAAAAATCATATAGTTTGCCATGCTTCATTTTCGTCACACAAAATGTTCCCATCATGCACAACCCCGATGACAAGCCAAGCAATTGTTTCATACTTTAGCCTTTTCAAACCTTTTCAACTTTCATGCAATATATGAGCGTGAGCCATGGACCTAGTACTATGGGTGGAATAGAATATGAAGATGGAGGTTATGTGAGAAGACAAAAGGGGAGAAAGTCTCACATTGACGCGCCTAATCGACGGGATATGGAGATGCCCATCAATTGATGTCAATGCAAGGAGCAGGGATTGCCATTCAACGGATGCACAAGAGCTATAAATATATGAAAGCTCAACAAAAGAAACTAAGTGGGTGTGCATCCAACTTGCTTGCTCACGAAGACCTAGGGCATTTTGAGGAAGCCCATTATTGGAATATACAAGACAAGTTCTATAATGAAAAATTTCCACTTGTATATGAAAGTGACAACATAAGAGACTCTCTATCATGAAGATCATGGTGCTACTTTGAAGCACAAGTGTGGGAAAAGGATAGTAACATTGCCCCTTCTCTCTTTTTCTCTCATTTTTGTTTCTTTGGGCCTCTTTTTTATGGCCTTTCCCTCTCTTTTTTGAAGAACTTTCCTCACATGGGACAATGCTCTAATAATGAAAATCATCACACTTTTATTTACTTACAACTCAAGAATTACAACTCGATACTTAGAACAAAATATGGCTCTATGTGAATGCCTCCAGCGGTGTACCGGGATATGCAATGAATCAAGAGTGACATGTATGAAAGAATTATGAAGGTGGCTTTGCCACAAATACGATGTCAACTACATGATCATGCAAGGCAATATGACAATGATGGAGCGTGTCATAATAAACGGAACGGTGGAAAGTTGCATGGCAATATATCTCGGAATGGCTATGGAAATGCCATAATAGGTAAGTATGGTGGCTGTTTTGAGGAAGGTGTCATGAGGCTTATGTGTGATAGAGCGTATCATATCACAGGGTTTGGTTGCACCGGCGAAGTTTGCACCAACTCTCGAGGTGAGAAAGGGCAATGCACGGTACCGAAGAGTCTAGCAATGATGGAAGGGTGAGAGTGCGTATAATCCATGGACTCAACATTAGTCATAAATAACTCACATAATTATTGCAAATACCTACAAGTCATCAAAACCAAGCACTATGCGCATGCTCCTAGGGGGATAGATTGGTAGGAAAAGACCATCGCTCGTCCCCGACCAGCACTCCTAATGAAAGCAATCAAAGAACACCCCATGCTTCAAATTTGTCACACAACTTTTACCATACGTGCATGCTACGGGACTTTCCAACTTCAACACAAGTATTTCTCAATTCCATAATTACTCAACTAGCACAACTCTAATATTACCATCTTTATATCTCAAAACAACTATCAAGTATCAAGCTTCTCATAACATTTAATGCACTCTATATGAAAGTTTTTATTATACCCATCTTGGATGCCTATCATATTAGGACTAATTTCATAACCAAAGCAAATTACCATGCTGTTCTAAAAGACTCTCAAAATAATATAAGTTAAGCATGGGAGATCAATAATTTCTATAAAATAAAACCACCACCGTGCTCTAAAAAGATATAAGTGAAGTACTAGAGCAAAATTATCTAGCTCAAAAGATATAAGTGAAGCACATAGAGTATTCCAATAAATTCCGATTCATGTGTGTCTCTCCCAAAAGGTGTGTACAGAAAGGATGATTGTGTTAAACTAAAAAGCAAAGACTCAAATCATACAAGACGCTCCAAGCAAAACACATATCATGTGGTGAATAAAAATATATCCTCAAGTAAAGTTGTCGATAGATGAAGACGAAAGAGGGGATGCCTTTCGAGGCATCCCCAAGCTTAGGCTTTTGGTTGTCCTTGAATTTTAACTTGGGGTGCCTTGGGAATCCCCAAGCTTAGGCTCTTGCCACTCCTTGTTCCGAAATCCATCAAATCTTTACCCAAAAACTTGAAAACTTCACAACACAAAACTCAACAGAAAATCTCATGAGCTCCGTTAGTATAAGAAAACAAATCACCACCTTAAGGTACTGTAATAAACTCATTCTTTATTTATTTTGGTGTTAAACCTACTGTATTCCAACTTCTCTATGGTTCATACCCCCCGATACTAGCCATAGATTCATCAAAATAAGCAAACAACACACACAAAACAGAATGTGTCAAAAACAAAACAGCTGTAGTAATCTGTAGGTTTAGAATACTTCGGTAACTCCAAAAATACTTAGGAATTAGGAAGTCCTAAGTAATTTTTATATTGATCTACTACAGTTGTAATCAGTATTTTATCGCTCTCTGGTTAACAATGAAAATTATTCTCGTGAGCGCATACTTTCTGCTTTTTTCAGCAAGATCAAATAACAATCATACAAGAAGATCCTAAAGGCTTTACTTGGAACAAACACTAATTAAAACATAAAAAACACAATAATAACAGAGGATAGATGATTTATTTATTACTAAACATGAACAAAAAGCAAGGAACAAAAATAAAATTGGGTTGCCTCCCAACAAGCGCTATCGTTTAACGCCCCTAGCTAGGCATAAAAATACAATAATAGATCTAGGTATTGTCATCTTTGGTATGCAATCCATTTCTGTCTCTCATAATAGATTCATAAGGTAATTTAATTTTTTTTTCAAGGAAGGTGTTCCATGATTTCCTTAACAAAAATTGGAATCTAATATTTCCTTCTTTCATGTCAATAATTGCACCAATCGTTCTAAGGAAAGGTCTACCAAGAATAATAGGACATGTAGGATTGCAATCTATATCAAGAACAATGAAATCTACGGGCACATAATTCCTATTTGCAACAATAAGAACATCATTAATCCTTCCCATACGTTTCTTAATGATGGAATCCGCGAGATGCAAATTTAAAGAACAATCATCAAATTCACGGAAACCTAACACATCACACAAAGTTATTGGAATCGTGGAAACACTAGCACACAAATCACATAAAGCTTAGCATTCATGATATTTAATCTTAATTTTAATAGTAGGTTCCCACTCATCATAAAGTTTTCTAGGGATAGAAACTTCTAATTCAAGTTTTTCTTCATGGGATTGCATTAAAGCATCAATGATATGTTTAGTGAAAGCTTTGTTTTGATCATAAGCATGAGGAGAATTTAGCATGGATTGTAACAAGGAAATACAATCTATCAAAGAGCAATTATCATAATTAAATTCCTTGAAATCCAAAATAGTGGTTCCATTGCTATGTAAAGTTTTGACCTCTTCAGTCCCACTTTTACCAATTTTTGCATCAAGATCTAAAAACTCCGAATCATTGGGACACCTTCTAACTAAAGTTGACTCATCTCTAGTCCCATTTTTATTAAGATTCATATTGGAAAACAAAGATTTAATAGGATACACACCAATCACTTTTAGATCTTCATCATTATTATCATGAAAACTAGAAGAACACGCCTTCACAAAGCAATCTTTTTTAGCACGCATCCTAGCGGTTCTTTCTTTGCACTCATCAATGGAAATTATCATGGATTTGAGAGACTCATTGATATCATGCTTAGGTGGAATAGATCTAAGTTTCAAAGAATCAACATCAAGAGAAATTCTATCCATGTTCCTAGCCAACTCATAAATCTTAAGCAATTTTTCTTCAAGCAAAGCATTGAAATTCTTTTGCGAATTCATAAAATTCTTTAACACTAGTCTCAAAATTAGAGGGCATCTTATTAAAATTTCCATAAGAGTTGTTGTAGGAATTGCCATAATTATTAGAGGAATTACTAGGAAATGGCCTAGAATTAAAATTTCCTCTATATGCGTGGTTACCAAAATTGTTCCTACCAACAAAATTCACATCCATAGATTCATTATTATTCTCAGTCAAAGTGGACAAAGGCATATCATTAGGATCAGAAGAAGCACTCTTATTAGCAAACAATTTGATAAGTTCATCCATCTTTCCACTCAAAACATTAATCTCTTTAATCGCATGAACTTTTCTATTAGTAGATCTTTCGGTGTGCCATTGAGAATAATTAACCATAATATCATCTAGGAGTTTAGTAGCTTCTCCTAAAGTGATTTCCATAAAAGTGCCTCCCGCGGCCAAATCTAAAAGATTTCTAGAAGCAAAATTCAATCCAGCATAAAAATTCCGTATAATCATCCATAAATTCAAACCATGTGTAGGGCAATTGCGTATCATTAATTTCATCCTCTCCCAAGCTTGTGCAACTTGCTCATGATCAAGTTGCTTAAATTTCATAATATCGTTTCTAAGGGAGATGATCTTAGCGGGAGGAAAATACTTAGAGATAAAAGCATCTTTGCACCTATTCCATGAATCAATACAATTTTTAAGCAAAGAAGAGAACCAAGTTTTAGCACGATCTCTAAGAGAAAACGGAAATAGCTTCAATTTAACAATATAATTATCCACATGTTTCTTCTTTTGGATATCACATAAATCAACAAAGCTGTTTAGATGGGTAGCAACATCTTCACTAGGAAGGCCAGCAAATTGATCTTTCATGACAAGATTCAGCAAAGCAGTATTAATTTCACAAGATTCAACATCGATAAGAGGAGAAATCGGAGTGCTAATAAAATCATTATTGTTGGTATTGGAAAAGTCACATAATTTAGTATTATCTTGAGCCATCATGACAAACAATCAATCCAACAAATAGTCACGCAAGAGGCAAGTGAAAGAAGGCGAACGAAAAAAGGGCGAACAGAAAAGAGGCGAATAGAACGGCAAGGGTGAAGTGGGGGAGAGGAAAACGAGAGGTAAATGGCAAATAATGTAATGTGAGGGATAAGAGTTTGTGACGGGTACTTGGTATCTTGAATTGTCGTAGATCTCCCCGGCAACAGCGCCAGATCCTTCTTGCTACCTCTTGAGCATGCGTTGGTTTTCCCTTGAAGAGGAAAGGGTGATGCAGCAAAGTAGCATAAGTATTTCCCTCAGTTTTTGAGAACCAAGGTACTAATCCAGTAGGAGACTACACGCAAGTCACCTAGTACCCGCACAAACAAACAAGAACCTCGCAACCAACGCGATAAAGGGGTTGTCAATCCCTTCACAATCACTCACGAAAGTGAGATCTGATAGTGATAATAAGATAAATATTTTTGGTATTTTTGTTGTATAGATTGAAAAGTAAAGATTGCAAAATAAACGGTGACAGAAATAGCTAGTTGACAGGAAAATAATATGATGTGAAGTAGACCTGGGGCCATAGGTTTCATTTGTGGCTTCTCACAAGATAGCATATATTACGGTGGGTGAACAAATTATTGCCGAGCAATTGATAGAAAAGCTCATAGTTATGATGATATCTAGGCATGATCATGAACATAGGAATCGCATCCGTGTCAAGTAGACCGAAATGATTCTGCATCTACTACTATTACTCCACACATCAACCGCTATCTAGCATGCATCTAGAGTATTAAGTTCATAAGAACAGAGTAACACATTAGGCAAGATGACATGATGTAGAGGGATAAACTCAAGCAATATGATATAAACCCCATCTTTTTATCCTCGATGGCAACAATACGATACGTACCTTGCTGCCCCTGCTATCATTGGCAAAGGACACCGCAAGATTGAACCCAAAGCTAAGCGCTTCTCCCATTGCAAGAAAGATCAATCTAGTAGGCCAAACCAAACTGATAATTCGAAGAGACTTGCAAAGATATCAAATCATGCATATATGAATTCAGAGAAGAATCAAATATTGTTCATAGATAGTCTTAATCATAAACCCACAATTCATCGGATCTCGGCAAACACACCGCAAAAAGAATTACATCGAATAGATCTCCAAGAACATCGAGGAGAACTTTGTATTGAGATCCAAAGAGACAGAAGAAGCCATCTCGCTAATAACTATGGACCCGAAGGTCCATGGTAAACTACTCACACATCATCGGAGAGGCTATGGTGTTGATGTAGAAGCCCTCCGTGATCGAATCCCCCTCCGGCAGATCGCCGAAAAAGGTCCCCAGATGGGATCTAACGGGTATAGAAGGTTGCGGTGGTGGAAAAGTGGTTTCGTGGCTCCCTGGATGTTTTCAGGGTATAAGAGTATATATAGGCGAAAGAAGTAGGTCGGTGGAGCTAGGAGGGGCCCACGAGGGTGGGGGCGCGCCGCCCTACCTCGTGGCCGCCTCGCTGCTTCCTTGACGTCCACTCCAAGTCTCCTAGATTGCGTTTGTTCCAAAAAAGATCCTGATGAAGGTTTCATTCTGTTTGGATTCCGTTTGATATTCCTTTTCTGCAAAACACTGAAATAGGCAAAAAAACAACAATTTGCACTGGGCCTTCGGTTAACAGGTTAGTCCCAAAAATAATATAAAAGTGCATAATAAAGCCCATTAAACATCCAAACATATAATATAATAGCATGGAACAATAAAAAATTATAGATACATTGGAGTCGTATCAGTATGAATCATGGAAAAGTTGGAATACAGTAGATATTACACCAATATAAATAAAAATGAGTTCACAACAGTACCAAAAGTGGTGATTTATTTTCTTATACTAACGGAGCTTACGAGATTTTCTGTTGAAGTTTTGTGTTGTGAAGTTTTCAAGTTTTGGGTAAGGATTTGATAGACTATGGAATAAGGAGTGGCAAGAGCCTAAGATTGGGGATGCCCAAGGAACCCCAAGGTAATATTTAAGGATGCCAAGAGCCTAAGCTTGGGGATGCCCCGGGAAGGCATCCCCTCTTTTGTCTTCATTTATCGGTAACTTTACTTGAGGCTATATTTTTATTCACCACATGATATGTGTTTTTCTTGGAGTGTCTTGTATGATTTCAATCTTTGCTTTTTAGTTTGCCACAATCATCCTTGCTATTCACACCTTTTGAGAGACAAACACATGAATCATTATTTATTAGAATACTCTATGTGCTTCACTTATATCTTTTGAGATGGGCAATTTTGCTCTAGTGCTTCACTTATATCTTTTTAGAGGACGGCGGTAGTTTTATTTTATAGAAATTGATGAAATCTCATACTTCACTTATATTATTTTGAGTCTTTAAAAACAGCATGGTAATTTGCTTTGGTTATAAAATTAGTCCTAATATGATAGGCATCCAAGAGGGATATAATAAAAACTTTCATATAAAGTGCATTGAATACTATGAGAAGTTTGATTCCTTATGATTGTTTTGAGATATGAAGATGGTGATATTAGAGTCATGCTAGTAAGTAGTTGTGAATTTGAGAAATACTTGTGTTAAGGTTTGTGAGTCCCGTAGCATGCACATATGGTGAACCTGTTGGGGAACGTAGAATGCAATTTCAAAAAAAATCCTACGCTCACGCAAGATCTATCTAGGAGATGCATAGCAACGAGAGGGGGAGAGTGTGTCCATGTACCCTCATAGACCGAAAGCAGAAGCGTTAGGTTAAGGTGGTTGATGTAGTCGAACATATTCGCGATCCAACTGATCAAGTACCGAACGTACGGAACCTCCGAGTTTAGCACACATTCAGCTGGATGACGTCCCTCGAACTCTTGATCCACTAGAGGGTCGAGGGAGAGTTTCGTCCATACGACGGCGTGGTGACAGTGATGGTGCTGTGATTCGTGCAGGGCTTCGCCTAAGCACTACGACACTATGATCGGAGGAGTAAACTATGGAGGGGGGCACCGCACACTGCTAAGAGAATAACTGTTGTGCTTTGGGGTGCCCCTTGCCCCCGTATATAAAGGAGGGGAGGAGGAGGCCGGCCACTAGGGGCACGGCAAGGAGAGGGGAGTCCTACTAGGACTCCAATCCAAGTAGGATTCGCCCCCCTTTTCCTTCTCATGGAGGGGGAAAGAGGGAAGGGAGAGGGAAGAGGAAAAGGAAAGGGGGGCACGCCCCCTCCCCTAGTCCAATTCAGACTCCCTGTGGGAGGGGGCGTGGCCACCCCTTGAGGGCTGCCTCCCCTCTCCCCTATGGCCCATGTAGGCCCATTACTTTCCCCGGTGGGTTCCGGTAACCCCTCGGTACTCCGATAAATATCCGAAACATCCTGAAACCATTCCAGTGTCCAAATACTATCGTCCAATATATCAATCTTTACCTCTCGACTATTTAGAGACTCCTCGTCATGTCCGTGATCTCATCCGGGAGTCCAAACAATCTTCGGTCACCAAAACAGATAACTCATAATACAAATCATCATCGAACGTTAAGCGTGCGGACCCTACGAGTTCGAGAACTATGTAGACATGACAGAGACACGTCCCCGGTCAATAACCAATAGCGGAACCTGGATGCTCATATTGGTTCCTACATTTTCTACAAAGATCGTTATCGGTCAAACCGCAATAACAACATACGTCATTCCCTTTGTCATCGCTATGTTACTTGCCCGAGATTCGATCGTCAGTATCCTTATACCTAGTTCAATCTCGTCACCGACAAGTGTCTTTACTTGTTCCGTAATGCATCATCCCGCAACTAACTCATTAGTCACATTGTTTGCAAGGCTTATAGTGATGCGCATTACCGAGAGGGCCCAGAGATACCTCTCCGATACTTAGAGTGACAAATCCTAATCTCAATCTATGCCAACCCAACAAACACCTTTAGAGACACTTGTAGAGCATCTTTATAATCACCCAGTTACGTTGTGATGTTTGATAGCACACAAGGTGTTCCTACGGTATTCGGGAGTTGCATAATCCATAGTCAGAGGAATATGTATAAGTCATGAAGAAAGCAATAGCAATAAAACTTTACGATCATTATGCTAAGCTAACGGATGGGTCTTGTCCATCAAATCATTCTCCTAATGATATGATCCTGTTCATCAAATGACAAGACATGCCTATGGTCAGGAAACTTAACGATCTTTGATTAACGAGCTAGTCTAGTAGAGGCATATTAGGGACACTTTGTTTTGTCTATGTATTCACACATGTATCAACTTTCCAATTAATACAATTCTAACATGAATAATAAACATTTATCATGATATAAGGAAATATAAATAACAACTTTATTATTGCCTTAAGGGCATATTTCCTTCAGTCTCCGCACTAGAGTCAATAATCTAGATTACATTGTAATGATTCTAACACCCATGGAGTCTTGGTGCTGATCATGTTTTGCTCGTGGAAGAGGCTTAGTCAACGGGTCTGCAACATTCATATCCGTATGTATTTTGCAAATCTCTATGTCTCCCTCCTTGACTTGATCGCGGATGGAGTTAAAGCGTCTCTTGATGTGTTTGGTTCTCTTGTGAAATCTGGATTCCTTCGCTAAGGCAATTGCTCCAGTATTGTCACAAAAGATTTTCATTGGACCTGATGCACTAGGTATTACACCTAGATCGGATATGAACTCCTTCATTTGGTGCTTCCGAAGCAGCTATGTACTCCGCTTCACACATAGATCCCGCCACGATGCTCTGCTTGGAAGTGCACCAACTGACAGCTCCACCATTCAATATAAATACGTATCCAGTTTGTGACTTAGAGTCATCCGGATCAGTGTCAAAGCTAGCATCGACGTGACCATTTACGACAAGCTCTTTGTCACCTCCATAAACGAGAAACATATCATTAGTCCTTTTCAGGTATTTCAGGATATTCTTGACCATTGTCCAGTGATCCACTCCTGGATTACTTTGGTACCTTCGTGCTAAACTTATAGCAAGGCACACATCAGGTCTGGTACACATCATTGCATACATGATAGAACCTATGGCCGAGGCATAGGGAATGACTTTCATTTTCTCTCTATCTTTTGCAGTGGTCAGGCATTGAGTCTGATTCAACTTCACACATTGTAACACAGGCAAGAACCCTTTCTTTGACTAATCCATTTTGAACTTCTTCAAAACTTTATCAAGGTATCTGCTTTGCGAAAGTCCAATTAAGTGTCTTGATCTATCTCTATAGATCTTGATGCCCAAAATATAAGCAGCTTTACCAAGGCCTTTCATTGAAAAATTCTTATTCAAGTATCCTTTTATGCTATCCAGAAATTCTGTGTTATTTCCATTCAATAATATGTCATCCACATATTATATTAGAAATTCTACAGAGCTCCCACTCACTTTCTTGTAAATACAGGCTTCTCGATAAGTCTGTATAAAACCATATGCTTTGATCACACTATCAAAGCGTATATTCCAACTCCGAGAGGCTTGCACCAGTCCATAAATGGATCGCTAGAGCTTGCACACTTTGTTAGCACCTTTAGGATTGACAAAACCTTCTAGTTGCATCATATACAACTCTTCTTTAAGAAATCCATTAAGGAATGCAGTTTTAACGTCCATTTCCCAAATTTCATAATCATAAAATGCGGCAATTGCTAACATGATTCGGACAGACTTAAGCATCGCTACGGGTGAGAAGTTCTCATCGTAGTTAACTCCTTGAACTTATTGAAAACCTTTTGCAACAAGTCAAGCTTTGTAGTCAGTAACATTACCATCAATGTCAGTCTTCTTCTTGAAGATCCATTTATTCTCTATGGCTTGCCAATCATCGGGCAAGTCAACCAAAGTCCATACTTTGTTCTCATACATGGATCCCATCTCAGATTTCATGGCCTCAAGCCATTTCGCGGAATATGGGCTCATCATCGCTTCCTCATAGTTCATAGGTTCGTCATGGTCTAGTAACATGACTTCCAAAACAAGATTATCGTACCACTCAGGTGCGGAACGTACTCTGGTTGACCTACGAGATTCGATAGTAACTTGATCTGAAGTTTCATGATCATCATCATTAGCTTCCTCACTAATTCGTGTAGGCATCACTGGAACTGATTTATGTGATGAACTACTTTCCAATTTGAGAGAAGGTACAACTACCTCATTGATACGTCTCCAAAGTATCTATAATTTTTGATTGTTCCATGCTGTTATATTATCAATCTTGGATGTTTTACAATCATTTATAGTCATTTTATATCATTTTTTAGTACTAACCTATTGACATAGTGCCAAGTGCCAGTTCCTGTTTTTTCGTGTTTTTTACATTGCAAAAAATCAATATCAGACAAAGTCCAAATGCCATGAAACTTAACGGGGAATTTTTATGGGCCAAAAGGAACACAACGGCCCCTGGCTGCGCCTGGGGATGCCCCGAGGGGGCACAACCCACCAGGGAGTGCCAGGAGGTCCAGGCGCGCCCTGGTGGGTTGTGCCCACCTCGGGTGCCCCCAGACCACCTCTTTGATCTATAAATACCCCAATATTCCAGAAACCCTACAGGGATCGACGAAATATTCTTCCAGCCGCCGTAGAGTCGAGAACCACCAGATCCAATCTAGATACCATCTTGGATGGGGTTCACCACCTCCATTGGTGCCTCTCCGATGATTGTGAGTAGTTCTTTTTAGACCTTCGGGTCCGTAGTTAGTAGCTAGATGGCTTCATCTCTCTCTCTTGATTCTAATACAATGGTGTCTTGGAGATCCATATGATGCAACTCTTTTGAGGTGTGTTTGTTGGGATCCGATGAACTTTGAGTTTTATGATCAGATCTATCTTTTTATATCCATGAAAGTTATTTGAGTTTCTTTGATCTCCTATATGCATGATTGCTTATAGCCTCATATTTCTTCTCCGATATTTGGGTTTTGTTTGGACAACTTGATCTATTTATCTTGCAATGGGAAGAGGTGATTTGTAGTGGGTTCGATCTTACGGTGCTTGATCCCACTGACAGAAAGGGAACTGACACGTATGTATCGTTGCTACTAAGGATAAAACGATGGGGTCTATCTCTACATAGATAGATCTTGTCTACATAATGCCATCGTTCTTATTGCATTACTCTGCTTCTCCATGAACTTAATACACTAGATGCATGCTGGGTAGCGGTCGATGTGTGGAGTAATAGTAGTAGATGCAGGCAGGAGTTGGTCTACTAATATTGGACGTGATGCCTATATAATGATCATTGCCTGAATATCGTCATAATTATTTGAAGTTCTATCAATTGCCCAACAGTAATTTGTTTACCTACCATTTGCTAGTTTTCTCGAGAGAAGCCACTAGTGAAACCTAGGGCCCTCGGGTCTTCTTTCTCATATATTTGCCTTTGCGATCTACTTTTTGCTTCCTGTTTTTATGTGTTAAGGGCGTAAAACTATAGTGCTTGTTGGGAGGCAACCCAATGAATACATTTTATTTTTACTTTGCTTCCTATTTTTATGTGTTAGCACAATTATGCTACTGTTATGATTGTGTTTTTTATGTTTTAATTTGTGTTTGTGCCAAGTAAAGCCTTTAGGATCTTCTTGGGTGGTAGTTGTTTGATCTTGCTGAAAAAAAGAAAACGTTTACGCTCACAAAATTAATTTGCATTTTTTACCAGAGAGCGATAAAATACCCATTCTACTTGTAGTAGATCAATAAACAAATTGCTCAGGCTATCCTAAGTTTCCAGAATTTTTAGAGTTACAAAAGTATTCGAAATAGTCAGATTGCTACACATTGTTCTGTTTTGACAGATTCTATTTTCTTTGTGTTGTGTGCTTATTTTGATGGCTCTATGGTTTTGTTTGATGAGTTTTTGCCATAGAAAAGTTGGAATATAGTAGATATAATACAAAAACAAAATATGAATTGGTTTGATACAGTACTTATCGTAGTGATTTATTGTTCTTATACTAACGAATCTCACGAAGGTTTTGTTGAGTTTTGTGTGATTGAAATTTTCAAGTTTTGGGTTATCTTACGATGGATGAAGGAAGGATGGAAGAGCCTAAGCTTGGGGATGCCCCGGCATCCCAAGCTATTATCCAAAAATGAGCAACCAACTAAGCTTGGGGATGCCCCCGAGTGGCATCCCCGCTTTCTTCCCACGATCGTCGGTACTTTACTTGAAACTATATTTTTATTTGTCATATGATATGTGTTTTGCTTCGAGCGTATTTTATGATATGAGTCTTTTGCTTGTTTTATTTTGTGTTTTAAGTCATCAATCCTTGCTGGACACACCTATTTGGGAGAGCCAAAATTATGTCATGACTTGTTAGAATTGCTCTCTATGCTTCACTTAAACTTTTATGAGCAATGGACTTGCTCTAGTGCTTCACTTATATCTTTTTAAGCATGGTGTGCTTTAGTATTTTTGAAGAAATGCTCTCTTGCTTCACTTAGATTTATTTGAGAGTTAGTAAAATTTTCAAGAAGTTCTCTCTTGCTTCACTTAAATTAATTCAAGAGAAAGAAAAAATTATTATGCTCATGATCTTCACTTATATTTGTTGGAGCTTGTCAAAAGGAATACATGAAAATTAGTCCCAAAGTGATAGATATCCAAGAAGGATATAATAAAAACTTTCATGAAGATCATTGGACAAAATAAACTTGATTCTTAGTAGTAGTTTTGAGGTATGATGATGTGATATGTGAGTTATGTTGATGAGTAATTATGCTTTAGTAAGAATATTGGTGTTGAGGTTTGTGATTCCCTATGCAAGTACAAAAGTCAATAGTCATGCAATGAAATTATATCCTACTTATGGTGCATTATTCGGTGTTATTTATGCTTAATGCTTGCTTATGAGATTATATGTTTCTCAGTTGATCGCTTCCCAATATTTTGCTAACCTTCATTTTGCACTAAGTATGATCATTACTTGTGCATCCAAAAACCTTTAACCTAGCTTTTGCTACATGAGTCCACTATATCTACCTATATGCAGTCTTCTTTTGCCGTTCTAAGCAAATTTGCATGTGCCATCTCTAATTTTCAAAATAAACTTCTCTTTTGTGTGTTTGTTTCGCTCGCGGAGCGGTGAGGGGTGGCTAATATTTTCCATGCTCGATGTGTTATTCTCAAGATGAGTGTTTATTCACTTGTCATTGCACGAGAGTAAGGCAAAGGTATTAGGGATGCCCAGTCCCAAAATGCAAAAATGAATTTACTTTATGTTGTCAAAATAATAAATTCGTTGGAAAGTGCTGGTATGGAGGGCAACCGTGGATACGGCTAGCCATGGAAAGTCAAAGTATGGTGGAAAAGGAACAAACTTTATTTTCTGTTTGGGAACCGCCTATGATATATCTTGTCGGGGGAAACGACACCTACGGGATCACTGGGATCCCTTTTTGCCATGGTTGGCGGGTGTGAGGTTGTGCAAAGAGCGGGTCTAGAAGCCAGCATGGGGATCGTTTACCCAGGTTCGGGCCACGAGGATGCATAATACCCTAGTCCTGCTTTGGTCTATATTTGAGTGTTTTTTAGTTCTTGAACTAGCTACGATGCGTGCCTCGTCCAAAAAATCCGAATCCTCCCTCAGTACGTCGCGGGCCTCCTTTTATAGTCAAAAGGGGCCGCCACAGTGGCACACAGGAGGTGGAAAGGTATACAGTGTACAAGCTTATCGCCTGTCATACAGGACAAAGTGCATTAAATGCACTACTTAGGTGTCCACTTGCTTTATCGGGGACGGCAAGGAAGCTCGTCCCAGCTGTCTCCGCCTCGCCTGGCTTTAACGCGCGTCTGAACTGATGAGGCGTGTAGTGCCATGTTGGCTAGCTGCTGAGTTGGTGCGGTAGCTGAATCTTCACGAAGATCTACATGCCACCACGCAGGTGCTTGCCGAGTCGGCCTAGAGGCCGCACGTCACCATGCAGGCGCCTGCCTAGTTGGTGGGCTGGTAGCTGCATGGGAACGGCGGTGGAGTCTTGGTAGATGTGGGCTTGGCTGTAGCCCCGCAGATGTTTTCAGCAAGAGTCTTGCCGGGGCCCCGGCAAGGGTCTTGCCGCGGCATCTTGGTCGTCCCTGGCAAGGGTCTTGCCGAGGGTCTCGTGGGTATCCTTGGCAAGGATCTTGCCAAGGATCATCGTCTTCTGGTCATCATCTACTCTTGTGCGCTTTTGGTTTCCACAAAGATTTGCATGTTGCCATGGAGGTGCCTCCCGAGCCTTGGTTCCAAAGTGGTTGATGGTGTTGGAACCCTTGGGCCCAAGGGAGGGACTCTGCTGGTGTCGGGCAAGTTGCCCCGGCAAGGTTCTTGCCGGGGCTGCGGAGGCCGCCCTGGCAAGGGCCTTGCCGGGGGAGTCCACCTCGTCCCTCCGCTCTTCGTGTTTCTGGCTTGGCGTTGTTCTGGTTGTTTTGTGGCTTTGCTTCCTTCCTCTGCCCCGCTAGGTGTGGCCACAAGCGCGGCTCCAACTGCCCGTGCACAAGTAAAGGGGCACAAAATAGGACCCCTCCTTTTGTGCACCGACAGGAGCCCCCAGGCCTGGGCCATACATAAGCGCGACGCGTTGTTGGGCTAGGCCCAAAATGCTGTGCGGGCATGCGGTGCCGAGTTTTATTGTTGTAACTCCCTCGCCCGTCGCACTTCCCCATGACCCGCGTTGAATGCGCGACGTGGGGGTCATGTGTGACATGGGGGTCATGCGTGGGGCGGTTGCTGCCCTCATGCGTCACATTGCAGTAAATGGTAAAGAGGCGGTCTGTGCCTTCCCCATAAAAAGGGGGAAACCGCGGGGGTGCTGCTCATTTACCCTCCGCGTCTCTCCAATTTCGGAACCGTCGCCCCCCTTCTTCCTCAAGAGAAAAAGCCAAAACTCCCGCCTCCATCCGCCGCCGCCGCGCCCCCATTTCCCTCAATATCCTATTGCTCTAGATTCCTCACCTCTTTCCCAGCCTCCATGGCACCCAAAACTAGTAAGGGCAAGGGAGTGGCCAAGGACGCCGGAGAGAAGGAGATGCCGGAGAGCAAGTTGGCGGCGCTTCGGATGCAGCTTGCTTTCTTCCCCGCGATGGTTGATGCGGTCCACCTCACGGACTACTTCAGGCCTCTATGGGGGGTGAAGACGACGGGGCATCTGACCATGCCCATCATCCCTGCCGATTTTGCCAAGGCCGGCCCGAATCGGTATCCTTTCTTCGTTGACTACTTCTCCTGCGAGCTCTGCCCCCCTTTCTCCGACTTCTTCAACGATGTCATGCACACCTACGGCTTCCATCTTCTTGATTTCACTCCAAATGCCGTGGTGTGCATGGCCCTCTTTGCCCATCTCTGCGAGGGCTTCACCGGAATGCTTCCCAACACGGCGCTCTTCCGCCACTACTTCTATCCCCGTATCCAGGCGGGGGGTGCCATCTCCGGCTATGTCACCTGGATCCCATGGATCCAGGAGAAGGGCACGTATCCGGAGGGCGCCTAAAAGGAGAGGTGGGAGGAGTGGCGGGGCCAGTGGCTATGGATCGAGGAGGATCTGCAGGAGTTCTATCGAGTTCGTCAGAGCCCACCAGTCTGCCGCAAGGAGTGGAGCGACCTCAACACCGACGACAAGAAGCTCGCGATCGCTACTACCAGAATCCATCGCCTCACCATAGCCAAGCTCACCCTTGAGATTATTGGGGCCGATTTCATCTGCCGCCGAATCGCCCCACTGCATAACAAGGGGAGGCCGGCCTGGCTCTACAGGAACGTGGCCGATATCATGAGGCTTCGCCCTGGCTTGAAGCACAACTTCATGGTGATAGGGCACGCCCATTTTTGTTAGAGGCTTTTTCAGCTCAATGTGGGTGAGGACGGCAGGGCTGAGAGAGCCGGCAAGGCCGCGAAGGCTGGCAAGGCCGTCAAGGGGCCTCTGTTCAGGTTGCCAGCGGGAGTGGTCCTACTGAGCAACAACTCTCGCCAAACCGACACCATCACCATGATGCCAGACTTCAACACGCACAGCCTTGACCCAAATTGGGCCAAGCCAGAAGCGGAGCAGGTGCAGGAGTTCTTTGACAACCTGTTGGAGAGGTACGTCCGTGATGAGCCACTGCTTATTCGGGACACCACCAAGGAGGAGCTAGACTACATCGCCGCCAGGGCGGTGGAGGCGGCGCTTGCCAGGGAAGCTGGCAGCACCGGCCATGTGGAGGACGAGGCCGAGGTGGCCGTGGAGGAGGAGGAGCTTGCCGGATGGGCAGAGTCTGCTGGGGAGGCCAGCAACGCCGGCATCGGGGCCCCTCTCATCGAAGATGTGGTCGAGGGGTCGACTGAGGAAGAGGCCGGGGATGACGACCCTCCGACCACGTGGAAAAGGCATGTCCCGCGGCAGGCCAGCTTTGGCAAGTCGGTCCGGCCCGGCAGGACCGAGCAGCGGCAAGAGGTCCAGGGGGAGTCCATGCGCCTAACGAGGGCCGCAGCAGCGAAGAAGGTGGTGAAGACCGCGGTGGCGAAGAAGAAAGTGACCGTTTCTTCTTTGTCCAAGCGTTGCCGGACTCCATCCCCTTCCCCTCCTCTCGCAGATGTCTACACGGAGGTCATCTTTGATCTTGGGTCTCTCAGCCTAAGGAGGAAGAGTAAGGCAGCGGAAGAGGAGGTGGAGGATGAGTAAGCATCTTGCCCTTCATCATCCCCGTTCCTTCAGACCGCGCTGGTTTTCTTGACTTGTTTTTATTCTTGCAGGGATATGGAGACGCTGGCCCAGAGGGCAGCGAAGAAGGCCAAGGCCTCGATGGGAGACAAGCCCCCAGCGGGTACTTCGCGTACGCCATTGTTGGTGGAGAGCAGCCCGGACAACAGTTCCCCGTGAGGGAGTCCTGGACTAAGGGGTCCTCGGGCGTCCAGCCCGTTAGCCATGGGCTGGACTGATGGCCTGTGAAGACACGAAGACCGAAGACTCCACCCGTGTCTGGATGGGACTCTCCTTGGCGTGGAAGGCAAGCTTGGCGACCGGATATGTAGATTCCTTTCTTTGTAACTGACCTTGTGTAACCCTAGATCCTCCCGGTGTCTATATAAGCCGGAGGACTTAATCCGGAGGGCGAGATATTCATTACCATAGTCATACAAGCTAGACCTCTAGGGTTTAGCCATTACAATCTCGAGGTAGATCAATTCTTGTAATACTCATATTCATCAATATCAATCAAGCAGGACATAGGGTATTACCTCCATAGGGAGGGTCCGAACCTGGGTAAACATCGTGTCCCTTGTCTCCTGTTACCATCGACCTTAGACGCACAGTTCGGGACCCCCTACCCGAGATCCGCCGGTTTTGACACCGACATTGGTGCTTTCATTGAGAGTTCCACTGTGCCGTCGACGAAAGGTTCGATGGCCCCTTCAATCGTCGATAGTGACACTGTCCAAGGAGAAACCTTCCTCCCTAGATAGATCTTCATGTTCGGAGGCTTGGCGCTACGGGCCAACTCGTTTGGCCACCTGGAGCAGATTGATAGCTACACCCCTGGCCATCAGGTCAGATTTGGGAGCTTGAATTACGTCGCAGACATCCGTGGAGATTTGATCTTCGCCGGATTCAAGACCGCGGCGATCGCTCCTGGTCACCGTGACGAACCTGACCTAAATCTGTCGTCAGACCGCATCCAGGAGATAGCTCATGTGACCACTCTGGCCTTAGATCCAGAGCGTGCTGCGACATCCAAGGATTGGAGGCTCAACCCCACCACGGAGGCCATAGATTCCCTGGCGTGGAAGCCGCACATGGACTTAACCTCACGCAATACTCGTGTCACCGGAACTCCGGACACTTCTCTGGGTATAAGTTCCGAACCATGTGAGTCCGCGGATATCGAACTTCATCGCTTATCGATCTTCTAGTTCAGCGCCACAGACATCTTCCAGCACTCGCCCTTGGGTGATGTTCCAAACTCATTAAAGAACTTGTCCTTGGAGGGGGACTCCCGGCCGAACTATGTACGGTTCGAACTAGAGGCTGATGATGGGGAATTTTGCTTCCCACCCGCCACCCACTTCATAGCCACTGTCGAGGATTTAACCGACATGCTTGACTATGGCTCGGAAGACATCACCAGTGCGGACGATGATGCCGACAAGGAGCAAGGCCAAAACCTGCCATTCAATGGACGACGGACAACCACTTCTTTCTACGACATATACATGGTGGACATGCCTGAAAAAGCTAACAACGATGACAAAGAGGATCCAATTGAGGATAAAACTCCTGAGAGACAGCCCAAGCAACAACTTCCTCGACGCCGCTCTAAGTCACGTTGTTCCAAAGACTGCAGTATAGGCACCGGAAAAAATAATACTCCGGATGATGCCGAAAATAATGAAGACCCCTTCAAGGTAACCTCCGAACAGGGGGAACGGGATAATGCGAAAGTTAGCAATGATGAACAGGCCATACACGGAGACTCGGAGGATAGTAATTATCTTCCGCTCTTCGAGGAAGAGGAGAGCCTCGGCGACGAGGATTTCATCATGCCTGAGGAACCTCTCGAGCAGGAGCGCTTCAAACGCCGTCTACTAGCCACTGCAAAGAGCCTGAAAAAGAAATAGATGCAGCTTCAAGCGGACCAAGATCTTCTCAATGATAGATGGACCAAAGTCCTGGCCGCCGAAGAATACAGCCTTAGTGGCCCAGCCAAGAGCTACCCGAAGCGTAGATTGTTACCTCGGTGCGATGACAAGGCGCTGGAGCCCGTACCATCATCACACAATGCGGCAGGTCGACCACAACTTGGTCCGGATAAAACGGCAACTCAAGCCGAACACCAGACCGCCCCACCTCGCCGTAAAGGCAAGAATAAAACAGCTCGGGGTTGTACATACGACCTCCAACAGGACTTGGATAGTAGAGCAGGACACACAAGACCGATCTACGGATCGCGAGGACATGCCCCGACACGCGACGACGACTACCTATTCGGACATGACAAACCTAGCCACGCCCGGGCCGAAAACCGCAAATGGACTCATCGGAGGTACGTCGCAGTGTGGCCCAACATAGAGGCGTCGCACACCCTCTTTGCTTCACAGACGAAGTAATGGAGCATGAATTCCTAGATGGGTTCAAACCCATGAACATCAAATCATACGACGGAACAACGGATCCCGCTGTATGGATCGAGGACTTCCTCCTCCATATCCACATGGCCCGCGGAGATGACCTTCATGCCATCAAATACCTACCACTAAAACTCAAAGGACCAGCTCGGTACTGGTTAAACAGTCAGCCGGAAAATTCTATTGGCAGCTAGGAAGATTTGGAAGACGCTTTTCGCGAGAACTTCCAAGGAACATATGTTCGGCCACCGGACGCCGATGACTTAAGTCACATTGTCCAGCAGCCCAGGGAGTCAGCCAGGAAGCTCTGGACCAGGTTCTTAGTTAAAAAGAACCAAATCATCGACTGTCCAAACGCGGAAGCCCTTGTGGCCTTCAAACACAGCGCTCGGGATGAATGGCTTGCACGCCACCTCGGTCAAGAAGGACCTAAATCCATGACAGCCCTTACCGCTCTAATGACCCGCTTCTACGTGGGAGAAGACAACTGGCTCGTTCGTAGAAGCAACAGCGCCAGCGACTCGGGCACTTCCGAAATGCGGGACGGCAACGGCAGACCATAATGAAGCAAACACAACAGTCGCAATGATAATGAAAGATCACGCGACACAGCGGTCAACGCCGGATTCAGCAATCCCAAACCCGGTCAACGGAAAAAGCCATTCAAGGCGAACGGAGACGAACCATCCAACCTAGACAGGATATTGGACCAACCCTGCCAGATTCATGGCCACCCCGATAAACTAGCTAATCATACCAACAGAAGTTGTTGGGTCTTCAAGCAGGCCGGCAAGCTCAACGCCGAACACAAGGGGAGGAAGCCGCCAGGCGATAGGGACGACGGAGAGGTTCACCAACCAAATACCGGGGGTCAGCAGCAATTTACCCCCGAGGATCTATCAACCCCTGAGCGGAAATAGCAGTTCGGCCTCCACCGCCCACCTCATATACCCACAAAATTTATACCACGCATACATCACTATGCACTTAATATACCATGGGCATTGGCGGAAGCACAATACGGGCAAGCCGGCAAGTATTCCCGTAACATTTTTTATCTACTTTCCTATTTCTTTCTTTATTATCTCTTAAAAATAGGTGATGCAAAGGACAAACATCTAAACTGACTCTATCGGAGTTCGGATCCGTACACTCACCTATAGGGCTACTTCCGTCAAGGATTCCCCTCGCCGAGGACAGGCGGCGCAGACGTGCGACAGGAGGTCCAAAGTAACTTTTTGTAGACAGCACTCTTTATTTCGAACCTGTAATATGCCTTTGTCCTCCGCCTTCGACCCCGAGCATGTCAAATAGCTGGGGTTGTGGTCTTTTTATATATAAAGTAATCATCGGCATATCACTCAGGTCCCAGTAAACATAATCCGCATTAAGCGTTCATTTCTTTTTCAAAAATGAATTTGGCACCTATAGCTGTTTTACAGCCATACCTCGGCACAACCTGCCAGGGGCTCGGTATGGGAACAAATGAATTGCCAACAAAGTCCAAACAACTTTATAAGTGTACTTCGGCGTCGCGAGTTTGGCCTTATATGCATCAACTCTGAATCATGTCTTGGCTCAACGGTTGGGTTGCCCGGCTCCTGTGCTTGCTACCTTACGTTCCGCTCTATCGGCTAGGGTAGTAAAGGGAGAACTACTACGATTGTGCTTCCGGTTCATCTGGTCAAGCACCTCAGTAGAGAAAGCCAAAAACCGACTGTCATGATGCTGCGAGAGCTGGTCAACCACTCGATGACTTATCGGAATCTGTTGTGATTCCCTCCATGTGACACGAAGGACCTTTTTTTCAGGTCATATATGTAACGCACCATATTGGAATAAGCCGTACACATACCAAGGGCTATATCGTAGCCCCCTATAAAACTCCTATGGCTAAGTGAAAGTGTTAACGCCCTATAGTCTGATTGCCTAGTTCGCCGCATTGTCACCTCATTCATGGACCAAGACGTTGGGTCAAGAGTGATCAGATGCTTTTCCGAATACCCCCATACTTCCTACGAGGGGGCTGAAGCCGACGACTAGAATACTTTCAGATTATATCAAAACGGCCGCATAGGAGGAACACAAGCTTTCGAGCAAACATAAACATAAATTAACTATAAATTTGTCTTTTACAAATTCCCATACACCTCACTCGAATATTATGTCTTTCGAGCATTGACCTTCTATCAAGCGGGCGGCCTCTAAGACGTCTTCAAAATAATGCTCCGGTGCGTAACAGTCCTTGCCCTTGGGTGGACTCTTCATCGCAACATTGATGGCCTTCATCTTCCCCCAGAATGTCTTGACACGGGCAAAGGCCATCCGTGCACCCTCAATGCACGCCGACCGCTTCACAGCGTCGATACGCGGCACCAAATCAGCAAGCCACTGCACCAAGCCAAAGTAGCTACCCGGAACAGGCTCAGTCGGCCACAGCCGGATTATGACGTTCTTCATGGCAGCACCGGATATCCTATGAAGCTCGGTTCATTGGGACATCTGTTCATTCAGCAACACGGGGCGTTGTGACGTGCCAAACTGCGACCAAAAAAGCTTTTCCGTTGCATACCCCTCCCGCGCTTGGTAAAACAGCGCCGCATCGAAAGAACTCTTCGGCAATTATAAAAATTCGTCTGGACAACTCCACACTTGGTTAAGCTGAGTATAGTTCGAATCGCCGAACTTAGCCTGTAGCAAAAAGGGCTTACTAGCCGCAATCTCACCAGCTTGCCGGATCTCCTCACGGGCTGCTCTGGATTCAGACCGCGCTTCTCTCGCCTCTCGTAAGGCCTTGTCAAGTTCAGCCGTTTTGGCTTCATTCTCCTTCTCGAGAAATTCACAGCGGCTAGCAGCATTTTTTAGTTCAAGTGCCATCATGGATATCCTCTCCTCGTCTTGGCGTCGAGCAGCTTGTTCGGCTTTTAACTCAGCCGATGCCCTTTTGGCAGCCGCATCACTAAACCGGGCCTGCTCCTTGGCCCAAACCAGCTCCGCACAAAGAATCTCAACAGCGGCAGCACCATCTGCAGCCATGCATAACTTTCAGCGTCATGCTTATATCACAAAAATGTATGTGAAGGGACTGCCCCAAATACATACCTTGCGCCTCGTCAAGGCGCATATTGATTAATACAATGTCATCCCCGGCGACATCAAGCTTCCGTTGCAGCTCGGCAATATCCGTAGTCTGGGAAGTAGCCAGGGGGGAGGCATCATGTGTTCAAGTTAATCAGATTAGTCCTTGAATATTTCTTCTTGATCCTCCGTTCGCCTCCCATGGGAAGCCAACCCGAGTCTCAGGGGCTACTACCTATACACAGGTGCATCTTTGCAAATAAAATATAGTTGAAAACATTACATCACAAACCTCGAAGCCTCTTAGCAGGCCCATGAAGGCCTCATTCAATCCGTTTTTCACGGACAGGATCTTTTTGACCACCTTACCCATCAAGGTACGATGTTCCTCTGAGACGGATGCCTGCCATAGCATGTTCGCCAATATATCCGGCGCCTCTGGGTCTCTGGAGGCTGTTGTAGGAGTACGGCCTCCCTTCGAAGGGATCCGTTCATTCGTATCCGGCTATAGACCGGACTGTTCGGGGCCTTCATTGTTGGTCCCCGGACCCTGGGCCACCGAAGTGTTACCTTCGGGTAATGTCTTCATCATCCCTCGCACCAGCTGTTGGTTGCAGGAGACCCTCCGCGACGACACCTCGAAGTCGTCTGCCCTATTGGACGAATAGGCCGGTGGAGGCGTCTCGCTTTCCATCATCTCTGGGAGAAGGTCCCCCGAGGAAGAGGACTGTTGAAGAAGACTGCGTGCTGGACTGCAAAAATTATATATTCTAAGCATTACGATAAAAGAACGGGATATGTCTAAAACATCCTTGTTCACTTATGGTTTGGCCCGAGGCTTGTCCTCATTATGAGACTGTGCTTCGACGTCCTCCAAGCCAAAGCCATCCAACGGAGGCATCTTGCCTTGCTTAGGAGCTTGTTTCTCCAAATCTTCGGAGGCGGCCCTTTTCTTCCCATGAGGGGAGGAGACAGTGCCCCCCCCCCTTCACTTTTGTCTTTGGATGAGGAAATTTTGATTCCTCCGGACACAATGTTTGATGTACGCTTGAAATAGGGGGCATCTTTGGTCTTTCCACTCTCTGGTTCACCCTCCTTCACAGGCATCTGGTATGGTGCCAGGGCTAGCATCCTTGTTAAAACAAGATTCGCTGGGCCTTCGGGAAGAGGGGCCGAAAACATAATTAGTTCAGCCTTATTTATCCAGCCCTGGAGGAAGATAGCCTGCTCAGTACCATATTACGGTATGCGTAATTACAAAATGTTCGAAAGACAGGTGCTTACCGGGGTATCTGGACGGTTGCAGTTAAGGCCATCGTCCTCAGTAGTGTCTGGCCAATGTTTTCGCTTCCCAAAAAACAATTTCCACATCCCTTTGTGCATAG
Source organism: Triticum urartu (assembly GCF_003073215.2). Lineage (NCBI taxonomy): Eukaryota > Viridiplantae > Streptophyta > Magnoliopsida > Poales > Poaceae > Triticum > Triticum urartu. The sequence goes on along the minus strand of NC_053025.1, from coordinate 379,621,817 downwards.
TGCCGAAGAAGTGTTGGAGGGTTCATGGTCCTTCTGGATTGAGCTCCCACATGCGGCGAGACCTGCGCTGGCAGGGCAGGATTCGGCAAACTAGCATCACTTGAATCACATTGAAAAGATCGATGTCTCTCTCAAGGAGGGTTCGGATGCGGCTCTGTAGAATCTGCATTTTATCAACTGATCCCTAGTCCAGCCCCTTGTTGATCCATGATGCAAGTTGTGGCAGAGGGCCGGAACGAAATGCAGGAATAGCTGCCCACTTGGTTCTACGGGGTTCCGTGACATAAAACCATTCTCGCTGCCATTGGTGGGAGGTTTCGGTGAAAGAGCCTTTTGGCCAGAGAGTGTTGGTAAGCTTGCTCACTACAGCACCACCACACTCTGCCTGTTCCCTGTCAACTACCTTCGGCTTCACACTGAAGGTCTTGAGCCATAAGCCGAAGTGTGGGGGGATTCGGAGGAAGGCCTCGCATGTAATGATAAACGCCGAGACGTGGATGATAGAGTCCGGGGCTAGATCATGAAAATCTAGTCCGTAATAAAACATTAGCCCCCGGACGAAGGGATTAAGAGCAAACCCTAGCCCCCGGAGGAAGTGGGAGATGAATATGACCCTCTCGCTAGATCTGGGGGTCGGAATAACCTGTCCTTGAGCAGGAAGCTTGTGGTGGACCTCTGCGGTCAAATATCTGGCCACCCGAAGCTTTGCAATATCCTCCTCTGTAACGGAGGAAGCCACCCATCGGCGTTGAGAGCTGGGTCCGGACATGATGGGGAGGCTTGAAGCAATGAATTCGAACCTTGGGTGCTAGAACTCGAGGTTGGGAAGGCTGGGGAGAGGTTTGGCATAAAAAGTCGGCCCTTGGTTCCTTTATAAAGGTAGCAGGTATTGAACGCCTCCTCCTAAGCCTAAGAACCTGCCTATTCCTAAGGAATCTTTCCCGCGGGATGGTTGGGTTACCCACGCTCGTATTAATGAAAATCCCGCGATAAGGGGACATGATCTATGCTTCGACAAGACGTGCCAATAAAAACCACGCCCCAAAACATGGAACAGCGGGACGGGAAACAGTTCGAAATAATGATCGGGAAAGCGTGAAGTCACATTACTAAAGTTGTCGGTAGATTGGATTCGTGAAATACTATACTCTCTACGACTATGTGTTGCATATCCGGACACGTTTGTTTCGTCCGAAGACTGTTTTGGAGTTCGGGAGGAGGAACCCGCCTTGGAATGCCGAAGACAGATCTATGCGCCGGTACCTTGTCATTGAAGCCAGGTTCAGGGGCTACTGAGGGAGTCCTGGACTAAGGGGTCCTCGGGCGTCCGACCTCTTAGCCATGGGCCGGATTGATGGGCTGTGAAGACACGAAGACCGAAGACTGCACCCGTGTCTGGATGGGACTCTCCTTGGCGTTGAAGGCAAGCTTGGCCACAAGATATGTAGATTCCTTTCTTTGTAACCAACCTTATGTAACCCTAGATCCTCCCGGTGTCTATATAAGCCGGAGGACTTAATCCGGAGGACGAGATATTCATTACCATATTCATACAAGCTAGACCTCTAGGGTTTAGCCATTATGATCTCGAGGTAGATCAACTCTTGTAATACTCGTATTCATGATTTTCAATCAAGCAGGACGTAGGGTATTACCTCCATAGAGAGGGCCTGAACCTGGGTAAACATTGTGTCCCTTGTCTCATGTTACCATCGACCTTATATGCATAGTTCGGGACCCCCTACCCGAGATCCGCCAGTTTTGACACCGACACCCGGCGCAGCCCCCGCTCCAGCCCCCAACGTAAGCTCACCACTCACTCCTCCACTGATGAACATTGGGGTGTGAATCCTCGATGCTGACCTTGTCGGGTTCGTAGGAGAAGAACGGCGGCAGGAGGAGCCACTAAGGGCCACCCCCAAAACGCCGCCCCAAGGGGCGTCCCCGGCGAGGGCATCCACCACCGGGCCAACTCATATGGAGGAGGAGACGAACTTGGGTGCCGGGGGTTCTGCCCCGGCAACAAATGCTGGAGGGGAGGGTGCTACTTCTTCCCAGCTTGAAGCGGGTAAGTCGTTTGCTTTCCGTCCTCGCTCTTTCTTTTTCTTATTGAACCTTGACCATGGCCCCGTCTCATCCTCTCTTCTTGGTATCCAGATCCTTCCTCGGCGGACCAGGAGGATATCGACACTGTTATCAGGGAGGTTGCCAGGGATGCCGAGGCCGAGTCCAACAAGATCGCCCCCGAGGAGGCCGCCAAGACCGCCATTGAAGAGGCCGCTAAGGAGCCTGCCGGGGAGGCCGGCAAGGGGCCTGCCGAAGAGGCCGGCAAGGCCGCTACCGAGGAGGGGGTGGTTGATGACCAACCTTCATCTTCTGCTGCCTCCGGCTCGGGCAAGTACTTGAAGGTGGGCGATGACCTGTTCGTCCACCTTCAAGCAATGACAAGCACCAGGGCGCCAACCGAAGGGGAGGCGTTCGACGACGAGGACCTCACCTCCACCGGGCTCCAGGTTGTTGACAAACCGATCACCGACGGCAGCGGTTCCCAAGAGGAGCAGCTGCTTCGAGCCATGAGCACCAAATTCCAGAAGCTCTGGGCGCTTCACCGTGCCCGCCTAGACAAGGCAAAATCCAAGATGGCGGCGGTGGACAAGAGGCGGATCTCGAGGAACGCATCATCGAGACGCAGGCCTTGTTCCGCCAAGCCCACGAGGAACTGAAGGTCTCTCAGGACCTGCTGGCTGAGCGCAAACAGGAGCTCATCCTGAAGCAGGCCGATGTCAAGAAATCCAAAGAGGTGGTGAGGGAACAGGCCGCCAAGGACGAGGCCGCTCGACATCAGCACCAGGCCGAGCTGAACTCCCAGGAGGAGTGATGTCTACTACACAACCTTCTTCTTGTAGACGTTGTTGGGCCTCCAAGTGCAGAGGTTTGTAGGACAGTAGCAAATTTCCCTCAAGTGGATGACCTAAGGTTCATCAATCCATGGGAGGCGTAGGATGAAGATGGTCTCTCTCAAACAACCATGCAACCAAATAACAAAGAGTCTCTTGTGTCCCCAACACACCCAATACAATGGTAAATTGTATAGGTGCACTAGTTCGGCGAAGAGATGGTGATACAAGTGCAATATGGATGGTAGATATAGGTTTTTTTGTAATCTGAAAATATAAAAACAGCAAGGTAACTAATGATAAAAAGTGAGCAAAAACGGTATTGCAATGCTAGGAAACAAGGCCTAGGGTTCATACTTTCACTAGTGCAAGTTCTCTCAACAATAATAACATAATTGGATCATATAACTATCCCTCAACATGCAACAAAGAGTCACTCCAAAGTCACTAATAGCGGAGAACAAACGAAGAGATTATTATAGGGTACGAAACCACCTCAAAGTTATCTTTCTGATCGATCTATTCAAGAGTTCGTACTAGAATAACACCTTAAGACACAATCAACCAAAACCCTAATGTCACCTAGATACTCCAATGTCACCTCAAGTATCCGTGGGTATGATTATACGATATGCATCACACAATCTCAGATTCATCTATTCAACCAACACAAAGAACTTCAAAGAGTGCCCCAAAGTTTCTACCGGAGAGTCAAGACAAAAACGTGTGCCAACCCCTATGCAATAATTTCACGAGGTCACGAACCGCAAGTTGATCACCAAAACATACATCAAGTATCACGTGATATCCCATTGTCACCACAGATAAGCACATGCAGACATACATCAAGTGTTCTCAAATCCTTAAAGACTCAATCCGATAAGATAACTGCAAAGGGAAAACTCAATCCATTACAAGAGAGTAGAGGGGGAGAAACATCATAAGATCCAACTATAATAGCAAAGCTCGCGATACATCAAGATCGTACCACCTCAAGAACATGAGAGAGAGAGAGAGATCAAACACATAGCTACTGGTACATACCCTCAGCCCCGAGGGAGAACTACTCCCTCCTCGTCATGGAGAGCGCCAGGATGATGAAGATGGCCACCGGAGAGGGATTCCTCCTCCGGCAGGGTGCCCGGAACGGTCTAGATTGGTTTTCGGTGGCTACAGAGTGCTGGCGGCGGAACTCCCGATCTATTCGCCCGTTTTAGGGTATATGGACATATATAGGCGAAAGAAGTCGGTCAGGGGAGCCACGAGGGGCCCATGAGGGTGGGCGCCCAGGGGGCAGGCGCGCCTCCCTGCCTCGTGGCCACCTCGAAGCTTCCCTGACGTCTACTCCAAGTCTCCTAGATTGCTTCCGTTCCAAAAATAACTCTCCCGAAGGTTTCATTCCGTTTGGACTCCGTTTGATATTCCTTTTCTTCGAAACACTGAAATAGGCAAGAAAACAACAATTTGGGCTGGGCCTCCGGTTAATAGGTTAGTCCCAAAAATAATATAAAAGTGTATAATAAAGCCCATAAACATCCAAAAAAGATAATATAATAGCATGGAACAATCAAAAATTATAGATACATCCAAAATAGATAATATAATAGCATGGAACAACAAATTCTAAAATAAATTGATGTACATGAGGAATTTGTCTATTAATCATCTGCAAAAAGAATCAACCTAATCGCACTCTCCATTAAAACAGTAGCAGCAAAACTCGTGAGCACTAAAGTTTCTGTTTTTTACAGCAAGATCACAAAGACTTCACCCAAGTCTTCCCAAAGGTTCTACTTGGCACAAACACTAATTAAAACACAAAACCACATATAAACATAGGCTAGATGAATTATTTATTACTAAAAAAGATCAAAAAGCAAAGAACAAAAATAAAATTGGGTTGCCTCCCAACAAGCGCTAACGTTAACGCCCCTAGCTAGGCATGATGATTTCAATGATGCTCACATAAAAGATAAGAATTGTAACATAAAGAGAGCATCATGAAGAATATGACTAGCACATTTAAGTCTAACCCACTTCCTATGCATAGGGATTTTGTGAGCAACAACTTGTGGGAACAAAAATCAACTTGCATAGGAAAATAAAACAAGCATAACTTCAAGATTTTAAGCACATAGAGAGGAAACTTGATAATATTGCAATTCCAACGAGCATAAATTCCTCCCTCATAATAATTTTCAGTAGAATGATGAATTAATTTAACAATATAACCATCACATAAAGCATTCTTTTCATGATCTACAAGTATGCAAAGTTGACACTCTTCCAAAATAGTGGGATTAACATTAACTAAAGTCATGACCTCTCCAAACCCACTTTCATAATTATCACAATAAGATTCAACACCCTCCAAAATAGTGGGATCATTACTTCCTAAAGTTGACACTCTTCCAAACCCACTTTCATCAATATAATCATCATAAATAGGAGGCATTCTATCATCAAAATAAATTTGCTCATCAAAACTTGGGGGACAAAAAATATCATCTTCTCAAACATAGCATCCCCAAGCTTGTGGCTTTGCATATAATTAGCATCATGGATACTCAAGGAATTCATACTAACAACATTGCAATCATGCTCATCATCCAAAGAATTAGTGCCAAACATTTTAATACATTCTTCTTCTAGAATTTTGGCACAATTATCGGAATCCTTATTTTCATGAAAGACATTAAAAAGATGAAGCATATGAGGTAAATTTAATTACATTTTTTGTAGTTTTCTTTTATAGACTAAACTAGTGATAAAACAAGAAATTAAAAGATTTGATTGCAAGATCTAAAGATATACCTTCAAGCCCTAACCTCCCCGGCAACGGCGCCAGAAAAGAGCTTGATGTCTACTACACAACCTTCTTCTTGTAGACGTTGTTGGGCCTCCAAGTGCAGAGGTTTGTAGGACAGTAGCAAATTTCCCTCAAGTGGATGACCTAAGGTTCATCAATTTGTGGGAGGCGTAGGATGAAGATGGACCCTCTCAAACAACCCTGCAAACAAATAACAAAGGGTCTCTTGTGTCCCCAACACACCCAATACAATGGTAAATTGTATAGGTGCACTAGTTCGGCGAAGAGATGGTGATACAAGTGCAATATGGATGGTAGATATAGGTTTTTGAAATCTGAAAATATAAAAACAGCAAGGTAACTAATGATAAAAGTGAGCACAAACGGTATTGCAATGCTAGGAAACAAGGCCTAGGGTTCATACTTTCACTAGTGCAAGTTCCCTCAACAATAAGAACATAATTGTACCATATAACTATCCCTCAGCATGCAACAAAGAGTCACTCCAAAGGTCACTAATAGCGGAGAACAAACGAAGAGATTATTGTAGGGTACGAAACCACCTCAAAGTTATCCTTTCTGATCAATCTATTCAAGAGTCCGTAGTAAAATAACAAGCTATTCTTTCCGTTCAATCTATCATAGAGTTCGTACTAGAATAACACCTTAAGACACACATCAACCAAAACCCTAATGTCACCTAGATACTCCAATGTCACTCAAGTATCCGCGGGTATGATTATACGATATGCATCACACAATCTCAGATTCATCTATTCAACCAACACAAAGAACTTCAAAGAGTGCCCCAAAGTTTCTACCGGAGAGTCAAGACGAAAACGTGTGCCAACCCCTATGCATAAGTTCACGAGGTCACGGAACCGCAAGTTGATCACCAAAACATACATCAAGTAGATCACGTGATATCCCATTGTCACCACAAATAAGCACATGCAAGACATACATCAAGTGTTCTCAACTCCTTAAAGGCTCAATCCAATAAGATAACTTCACAGGGAAAACTCAATTCATCACAAGAGAGTAGAGGGGGAGAAACATCATAAGATCCAAATATAATAGCAAAGCTCGCGATACATCAGAATCGTACCACCTCAAGAACACGAGAGAGAGAGAGAGATCAAACACATAGCTACTGGTACATACCCTCAGCCCCGAGGGTGAACTACTCCCTCCTCGTCATGGAGAGCGTCGGGATGATGAAGATGGCAATCGGAGAGGGATTCCCCCCTCCGGCAGGGTGCCGGAACAGGTCTAGATTGGTTTTCGATGGCTACAGAGGCTTCTGGCGGCGTAACTCCCGATCTATTCTGCTCCTCGATGTTTTTAGGGTATATGGACATATATAGGCGAAGGAAGTCGGTCAGGGGAGCCACGAGGGGCCTACGACGGTGGGGGCGTGCCCAAGGGGGCAGGCGCGCCTCCCTGCCTCATGGCGACCTCGAAGCTTCCCTAACGTCTACTCTAAGTCTCCTGGATTGCTTCCGTTCCAAAAATAACTCTCCCGAAGGTTTCATTCCATTTGGACTTCGTTTGATATTCCTTTTCTTCGAAACACTGAAATAGGCAAGAAAACAACAATTTAGGCTGGGCCTCCGGTTAATAGGTTAGTCCCAAAAATACTATAAAAGTGTATAATAAAGCCCATAAACATCCAAAACAGATAATATAATAGCATTGAAAAATAAAAAAAATTATAGATACGTTGGAGACATATCAAGGAGGACCTTGCCACTCATGAGGAGGCACTCGCTACCACGCTCCGCGGCAAGGATGAGGAGGTTGAGAAGCTCGTCATGCTGCGGACCCAGGAACTGGAGCAGAAGCACAGGGAGGCGCTCGATGCCCAAGCCCTGGTCCATGTCGGCAGAGTGAAGGAGCTGGAGGTGGAGCGAGATGACCTGAAGAAACAGGTCCTGGAGCTGGCGAAGGAGAAAGACACGCTCAACGGCGCCTTGGTGGAGGCGCAGGCCGTAGTCCTCGGCAAAGCCGAGTTGCTCTCCAAGGCCAATGACTCCATCAAAGACCTGAAGCTGAAGCTGGAGGGTCTTGAGGGGACGCTTTCAGAGGTCAGTGCCCGGGAAGAGACCCTTACCAAGGCCCTGGAGAACGAGAAGCAGCTGCGGAGGAACAACACCGCCAACCACGAGGATTACGTGAAGGGCGAAAACCTCTGGATCAACCGCCTTGTTGGTGTCGCGGAGAGGCTTACCACGCAGCTAGCCACCATGGGCATGTCAAGATTCAGGTATTCCCCTGAGGCGGGTGCGAGTCCCTATGCCAAGCTGACCCTCTTCTTCGAGGGCATTCTTGTGGCCCTGGAGCAGCTCTGTTCCAACAGAGCATCCTCTCTGGCCAACGAGGCCCAGAGGCTTGGCCGGGGTGCCCTGACCAAGGTTCTCACCAAGGTGGCATACTGGAACCCCAACATCGACTTCGACGCCGCGCTGGAGAGCTTGCCGGAGGGTGTGGACCTCGCGGCGCTCGAAGAGCGTATCAGCCCATCACCAACCGCGTCGACAGAGTTCGAAGGATAGAGGGATAGCGCCGGGACTAGGCACCCCGTTTCTCATCGCCGCTGTAGGTTCATGACCAAGAAATTTTTTATCTTTAGGTAGAACCGCAGCAACAAGTAGTGTAATATAACTCTGCAGTACTTTGAAACGATGCATATTATTTTCCTGTTCGATCTTTCTTTGTATGTACACCCTATGCTCAACTGGATAGGCCTGCCGGCGCGTAAACCCAGGCTGTGGCGTTTCGAGGATGGATCCTCAACAACTGGTCGGGTGTGCTTGCGGCCAAGTAAACCACCTTGTCGTTCTCAGCACGGTCGCTCGAACTGTTGAGCGGACTTGAAACAGAACAAGGGCGTTGCCAATAGCGGGAAGGCCACCTTGCCGTTCTCGACGCGGCCGCTCGAACTGTTGAGCGGACTCGAAACAGAACAAGGGTGTTGCCAATAGCGGAAGGCCCCCATCGCGTGCAGGTTTCTCATACCAAGAGCATGATCTCTGAGGAAAACAACCTTATACATAAAGGAATTACTCAAACTTCACATGACTTAGCTTTTCTGTCGCCGCACGAGCGTTTATTGCATCTGCAAATGATGCCGCTCGTTCGGTCATCTTCTTCCTTGGAGTGACGACCACGATGAAGCCGCTGCGCCAACTAGACCAGATTTTCACAACTGCGCGCCCCTATCTGGCGCGCTAAACATGTCGGGGGAAACGACACCTATGGGATCAATGGGACCCCTTTTCGCTACGGTTGGCGGGCGCGAGGTTGTGCAAAGAGTGGGTCTAGAAGTGAGCACGAGGATCGTTTACCCAGGTTCGGGCCGCGAGGATGCGTAATACCCTAGTCCTACTTTGGTGTATATTTGAGTGTTCTTGAGTTCTTGAACTAGCTACGATGTGTGCGTGTCCAAAAAATCTGAATCTTCCCTTAGTATGCCACGGGCCTCCTTTTATAGTCAAAAGGGTCGCCAAAGTGGCACACAGGAGGTGGAAAGGTATACAGTGTACAAGCTTATCGCCTGTCATACAGGACAAGGTGCATTAAATGCGCTACTTAGGTGTCCACTTGCTTTATCGGGGACGACAAGGAAGATCATCCCAGTTGTCGCCGCCTCGCCTGGCTTTGACGCGCGGCTGAACTGATGAGGCATGTAGTGCCACGTTGGCTGGCTGCTGAGTTGGTGCAGTAGCTGAATCTTCACAAAGATCTGCATGCCACCACGCAGGTGCTTGCCGAGTCAGCCTAGAGGCCGCACGTCGCCACGCAGGCGCCTGCCTAGTTGGTTGGCTGGCAACTGCATGGGAACGGCGGTGGAGTCTTGGCAGACGTGGGCCTGGTTGCGGCCCCACGGATGTTTTCGGCAAGAGTCTTGCCGGGGCCTCGGCAAGGGTCTTGCCACGGCATCTTGGTCATCCCCGGCAAGGGTCTTGCTGGGGGTCTCGTGGGTATCCTTGGCAAGGATCTTGCCGGGGATCATCGTCTTCGTGTCATCATCTAGTCTTGTGTGCTTCTGGTTTCCACAAAGATTTGCATGCCACCATGGAGGTGCCTCCCGAGCCTTGGTTCCAAAGTGGTTGATGGTGTTGGAACCCTTGGGCCCAAGGGGGGCAGCTCTACTGGTGTCGGGCAAGTTGCCCCGGCAAGGTTCTTGCTGGGGCTGCGGAGGCTGCCCTGGCAAGGGCCTTGCTGGGGGAGTCCACCTCGTCCCTATGCTCTTCGTGTTTCTGGCTTGGCGTTGTTCTGGTTGTCTTGTGGCTTTGCTTCCTTCTCTGCCCGCTAGGTGTGGCCACAGGTGCGACTCCAACTGCCCACGCACAAGTAAAGGGGCACAAAATATGACCCCTCCTTTTGTGCACTGACATATCTATGCATGTAAAGTATTGGGAGCTCTAAGTCGTTTTCGTTGGTGGGATGGATACACCTCTCAAAATGTTTTTATCTCTAAGTTTTTCGCTTTGAGCTCTGGCACCTCTACAAATCTCTACTTCGCTCTACGAAGGGCCTATATTTTACTTTATGCAATTTTTATTTTTGAACTTGAGTCTCCATCTTCTCTTATAAAAGCACCAACTAGGAGGCAATATGATCGTACTTGAGTATTGGACATAGCTAATATGCGAGTGTGTTTCATAGATGGATCAATGGTTGAGCATGATGGGCTAGGGATAGCTTATTTTAGCATTGATATTTTGAAAGACATGGTTGCTTGTTGATATGCTTGAATATTTAAATTATCATGTCAAAACTAGACTGTTGCTTTGAACAGTATAGAACTCCAAATGTCCATAATATAAAGAAAGAAATATGATATGACATGTTAGACAACATTCCACATCAAAAGTTATGTTTTTATCACTTCCCTACTCGAGGACGATTAGGAGTTCATCTTGGGGATGCTGATACATCTCCAACATATCTATAATTTTTGATTGTTCCATGCTGTTATATTATCAATCTTGGATGTTTTAAAATCATTTATAATCATTTTATATCATTTTTTGGTACTAACCTATTGACATAGTGCCAAGTGTCAGTTCCTGTTTTTTCCGTGTTTTTTACATCACAGAAAATCAATATCAGACAGAGTCCAAATGCCACGAAACTTTACGGAGAATTTTTATGGGCCAGAAGGAACACAACGGGCCCTGGCTGCGCCTGGGAGGTGCCCCGAGGGGGGCACTACCCACTAGGGCGCGCCAGGAGGCCCAGGCGCACCCTGGTGGGTTGTGCCCACCTCGGGTGCCCCCCGGACTGCCTCTTTGCTCTATAAATAATACCCCAATATTCCAGAAATGCTATAGGGATCGACAAAATATTCATCCAGCTGCCGCAGAGTCCAGAACCACCAGATCCAATCTAGATACCATCTCGGATGGGGTTCACCACCTCCATTGGTTCTTCTCCGATGATGCGCGAGTATTTCTTTTTGGACCTTCGGGTCTGTAGTTAGTAGCTAGATGGCTTTATCTCTCTCTCTCTTGATTCTCAATACAATGGTCTCTTGGAGATCCATATGATGTAACTCTTTTGCGGTGTGTTTGTGGGATCCGATGAACTTTGAGTTTATGATCAGATCTATCTTTTTATATCCATGAAAGTTATTTGAGTTTCTTTGATATGTTATATGCATGATTGCTTATAGCCTCGTATTTCTCTCGGATACTTGGGTTTTGTTTGGCCAGCTTGATCTATTTATCTTGCAATGGGAAGAGGTGCTTTGTAGTGGGTTCGATCTTACGGTGCTTGATCCCAGTGACAGAAAGGGAAACCACACGTATGTACCGTTGCTACTAAGGATAAAACGATGGGGTCTATCTCTACTTAGATAGATCTTGTCTACATCATGTCATCGTTCTTATTGCATTACTCCATTTCTCGATGAACTTAATACACTAGATGCATGCTGGATAGCGGTCGATGTGTGGAGTAATAGTAGTAGATGCAGGCAGGAGTCGGTCTACTAATCTTGGATGTGATTCCTATATAATGATTATTGCCTGGATATCATCATAATTATTTGAAGTTCTATCAATTGCCCAACAGTAATTTTCTTACCTACCGTTTGCTATTTTTCTTGAGAGAAGCCACTAGTGAAACCTACGCCCCCTGGGTCTTCTTTCTCATATATTTCCTTTGTGATCTACTTTTCTCTTGCATTTATTTTCAGATCTACTAAACCGAAAACCCAAAAATATCTTGCTGTAATTTTTCTTTATTTATTTTATTTGGCGTTCGATCTATCAATCTACTACAAATTTATCTCACGTCTATTTGCTTATCTTGAGGCACCGTACCCCGAAAGGGATTGACAATCCCTTTAACATGTCGGGTTGCGAGGATTTGTTATCTATGTACATGGATTGTTTACGTTGTGTTGCTTGGTTCTCCTACTGGTTCGATAACCTTGGTTTCATATCTGAGGGAAATACGTACCGCCGATGTGCTGCATCATCCCTTACTTTTTGGGGAAATACCAACATAGCTTCAAACGACATCACTAGTGCAATATGGATGGTAGATATAGGTTTTTGTAACCTAAAAATATAAAAACAGCTAGGTAACTAATGATAAAAGTGAGCACACACGGTATTGCAATGCTAGGAAACAATGCCTAGGGTTCATACTTTCACTAGTGCAAGTTCTCTCAAAATAATAACATAATTTGATCATATAACTATCCATCAACATGCAACAAAGAGTCACTCCAAAGTCACTAATAGCGGAGAACAAACGAAGAGATTATTGTAGGGTACGAAACAACCTCAAAGTTATTCTTTCGGATCAATCTATTCAAGAGTTCGTACTAGAATAACACCTTAAGAAACATATCAACCAAAACCCTAATGTCACCTAGATACTCCAATGTCACCTCAAGTATCCGTGGGTATTATTATACGATATGCATCAAACAATCTCAGATTCATCTATTCAACCAACACAAAGAACTTCAAAGAGTGCCACAAAGTTTCTACCAGAGAGTCAAGACGAAAACGTGTGCCAGCCCCTATGCATAAGTTCACGAGGTCACGGAACTCGCAAGTTTGATCACCAAAACATACATCAAGTGGATCACATGATATCCCATTGTCACCACAGATAAGCACATGCAAGACATGCATCAACTGTTCTCAAATCCTTAAAGACTCAATCCGATAAGATAACTTGAAAGGGAAAACTCAATTCATCACAAGAGAGTAGAGGGGGAGAAACATTATAAGATCCAAATATAATAGCAAAGCTCACGATACATCAAGATCGTGCTGACTCAAGAACACGAGAGAGAGAGAGAGAGATCAAACACAGAGCTACTGGTACATACCCTCGGTCCCGAGGGTGAACTACTCCCTCCTTGTCATGGAGAGCGCCGGGATGATGAAGATGGCCACCGGAGTGGGATTCCTCCTCTGGCAGGGTGCCGGAACAGGGTCCCGATTGGTTTTCGGTGGCTACGGAGGCTTCTGGCGGCGGAACTCCCGATCTATTCTGCTCCTTGATGTTTTTAGGGTATATGGACATATATAGGCGAAGAAGTTGGTCAGGGGAGGCATGAGGGGCCCACTAGGGTGGGGGCGCGCCTCCCTGCCTCGTGGCTTCCTCGAAGCTTCCCTAACGTCTACTCCAAGCCTCCTGGATTGCTTCCGTCCCAAAAATAACTCTCCCGAAGGTTTCATTCCATTTGGACTCCGTTTGATATTCCTTTTCTTCAAAACACTGAAATAGGCAAGAAAACAACAATTTGGGCTAGGCCTCCGATTAATAGGTTAGTCCCAAAAATAATATAAAAGTGTTTAGTAAAGCCCATAAACATCCAAAACAGATAATATAATAGCATGAATACTTCATAAACTATAGATACGTTGGAGACGTATCAGCATCCCCAAGCTTAATTCCTGCTCATCCTCGAGTAGCTAAATGATAAAAGAAAGAATTTATGAAGTGTGAATGCTAGCAGGTGCACAAGTTTGATCATTGGCAATTTCAATCACCTTTTCTAGCATCATTATATATCATAACAGTAGCTCAACTCATATCACTTCTCATGATCAAGTAACAAGCTATTCACATGTTAAAGTATAGATAATAAACTTTCTTGAAAACTAACAAACTGTGTTATTAGTCATCAAACAATTACAATTCATCTTATTTTCAGGAAGGGTCTATGTCAGAGCTTTGATTCAGCAAACTTCACATACTCAACTATCATTTAGTCTTTCAGAATTGCTTACACTCATGTGATATTTATGGGTTCAAAGTTTTAATCAGACACAGAGAAAGATAGGGGCTTATAGATTCGCCTCCCAACCTTTTACCTCAAGGGTAATGTCAACAATAATAGTTCATGATGCCTTACATCCAATTGGATATATATATCAGGATCTTTTCAACACAATGTGCTTGCCAAAGGATAAAATGTAAAAGGAAAGGTGAAGATCACCATGACTGTTGCATAAGGTATAAGACAAGAATAAAAGATTGGCCCTTCGCAGAGGGAATCAGAGGTTGTCATGCGCTTTTATAGTTGGATGCACAAAATCTTAATGCGAAAGAACATCACTTTATATTGCCACTTGTGTTAGGGACCTTTATTATGCAGTCCATTGCTTTTATTGCTTCCACATCACAAGATCGTATAAAGCTTATTTTCTCCACACTAATAGATCATACATATTTAGAGAGCAATTTTTATTGCATGCACCGATGACAACTTGCTTGAAGGATCTTACTCAATCCATAGGTATGGTGGACTCTCATGGCAATACTAGTTTAAGGGATGTTTGGAAGCACAAGTAGTATCTCTACTTGGTGCAAAGAATTTGGCTAGCATGAGGGGGGAAGGCAAGCTCGGGATGTTGAATGATCCATGACAATATACTTTATTTCAGATATAAGAAAACATAACCCATTACATTGTCTTCCTTGTCCAACATCAACCTTTTAACATGTCATATTTTAATGAGTGCTCACAATTACAAAAGATGTCCAAGATAGTATATTTATATGTGAAATCTCTCTTCCCTCTATATTCTTTCATGAATTGTTCAAGTGACCAATACAATGTTTGCTAACCTTCAATAAATTTACCACCTCTACTTCTTATATGTGAAGTCATTACTCCCCATGGGATAAGCATATGAAACATATATAATTTAAGATTTATTATATTCAATTCATTCAACCATTTACTCATAGGATATATGTGAAGCACGTGAATGAATAACAAACTACTCCGAAAGATATAAGTGAAGATCAATGAGTAGTTAAATAATTATTTAGCTATGTGAAGACTCTCCCATTTAATAATTTCAGATCTTGATATTTTATTCAAACAACAAGCAAAACAAAATAAAATGACATTCTAAGAATAGCAAACATCACGTGAAGAAGCAAAAACTTAGGATCAACCGATACTAACCGATAGTTGTCGAAGAAGAAAGGTGGGATGCCAACCGGGGCATCCCCAAGCTTAGACGCTTGAGACTTCTTGAAATATTATCTTGGGATGCCTAGGGAATCCCCAAGCTTGAGCTTTTGTGTCTCCTTAATTCCTCTCATTCACGGTCTCCCTAAATCTCAAAAGCTTCATCCACACAAAACTCAACAAGGACTCGTGAGATAAGTTAGTATAAACCAATGCAAAAACCTTATCATACTCTACTGTAGCAAATCACTAAAATTATGATTAAACATTGCATACTAAATGCCTCTGCATATTTAATAGTCCTATCCTCAAATAGAATCATTAAAGAAGCAAACATATGCAAACAATGCAAACATAACAACAATCTGCCTGAACAGGACAGCCTGTAAAGAATGCAGCAAGATCCATACTTCCATAGCTCCAAAAATTATGAAAGAAAATTCCAACTGTAGTAAATTTATCATAGCTTATTATGCAAAAGGTTTCAACATTTTATCACATTCTGACTTTTCTAGGGAATTTTTGCAACAGCGGTGAACTTTCTGTTTTCAAACAGCAACATGTAGACTTGTAAAATAGGCATAGTGAAGGCTATCAATGCCACTTTTATTGAAATAAAAGATGCAAAACATTGTTCTAAATAACAGCAAGCCAATCCTAACAAAATAAATTGATACTCCAAGCAAAACACATATCATGTGGTGAATAAAAATATAGCTCCAAGTAAAGTTACCGATGAACGAAGACGAAAGAGGGGATGCCTTACGGGGCATCCCCAAGCTTAGGCTCTTGCCACTCCTTATTCCATAGTCCATCGAATATTTAACCAAAAATTGAAAACTTCACAACACAAAACTTACCAGAAAACTCGTGAGCTCCGTTAGTAAAAGAAAACAAACCACCACTTCAAGGTACTGTAAAGAACTCATTCTTTATTTATATTGGTGTTAAACCTACTGTATTCCGACTTCTCTATGGTTCATAAACTCTATAACTACTCATAGATTCATCAAAATAAGCAAACAACACATAGAAAACAGAATCTGTCAAAAACAGAACAGTCTGTAGTAATCTGGATCAAACATATACTTCTGGAACCCCAAAAATTCTAAAATAAATCTCTTGACGTGAGGAATTTATATATTAATCATCTGAAAAAAGAATTAACTAAATATCACTCTCCATTAAAAAATGGCAGCAAATCTCATGAGCGCTAAAGTTTCTGTTTTTACAGCAGGATCGCAAAGACTTTCCCCTAGTCTTCCCAAAGGTTCTACTTGGCACAAACACTAATTAAAAGCACAAAACCACATATAAACAGAGGCTATATGAATTATTTATTACTAAACAGGAACAAAAATCAAGGAACAAAAACAAAATTGGGTTGCCTCCCAACAAGCGCTATCGTTTAACGCCCCAGCTAGGCATGATGATTTCAATGGTGCTCACATAAAAGATAAGAATTGTAACATAAATAGAGCATCATGAAGAATATGACTATCACATTTAAGTCTAACCCACTTCCTATGCATAGGGATTTTGTGAGCAAACAATTTATGGTCACAAGGATCAACTTGCATAGGAAGGTAAAACAAGCATAACTTTAAAACTTTAAGCACATAGAGAGGAAACTTGATATTATTGCAATTCCTACAAGCATATGTTCCTCCCTCATAATAATTTTCAGTAACATTATAACCATCGCATAAAGCATTCTTTTCATGATCTACAAGCATAGAAAAAATATTCTACTCTCCACATAAGCAAAATTCTTCTCATTCATAATAGTGGGAGCAAACTCAACAAAATAACTATCATGTAAGGCATAATCCAATTGAAAGTTAAAATCATGATGACAAGCTTCATGTATATGATTATTCTTTATAGCATACAAGTCATCACAATAATCATCATAGATAGCAACTTTGTTCTCATAATCAATTGGAACCTCTTCCGAAATAGTGGATTCATTACTAAATAAAGTCATGACCTCTGCAAATCCACTTTCACAATTATCACAATAAGATTCAACATCCTCCAAAATAGTGGGATCATCACTTCCTAAAGTTGACACTCTTCCAACCCACTTTCATCAATATAATCATCATAAATAGGAGGCATGCTATCACCATAATAAATTTGATCATCAAAACTTGGAAGACAAAAAATATCATCTTCATCAAACATAGGTCCCAAGCTTGTGGCTTTGTATATCATTAGTATCATGGATATTCAAGGAATTCATACTAACAACATTGCAATCATGCTCATCATACAAAGATTTAGTGCCAAACATTCTAATGCATTCTTCTTCGAACACTTTGGCACAATTATCAGAATCCTTATTTCCATGAAAGACATTAAAAAGATGAAGCATATGAGGTACCCTCAATTCCATTTTTTGTAATTTTCTTTTTATAGACTAAACTAGTGATAAAACAAGAAAAATAAGAGATTCGATTGCAAGATCTAAAGATATACCTTCAAGCGCTAACCTCCCGGGCAATGGTGCAAGAAAAGAGCTTGATGTCTACTACACAACCTTCTTCTTGTAGACGTTGTTGGGCCTCCAAGTGCAGAGGTTTGTAGGACAGTAGCAAATTTCCCTCAAGTGGATGGCCTAAGGTTTATCAATCCGTGGGAGGCGTAGGATGAAGATGGTCTCTCTCAAACAACCCTGCAACCAAATATAAAAGAGTCTCTTGTGTCCCCAACACACCCAATACAACGGTAAATTGTATAAGTGCACTAGTTCAGCGAAGAGATGGTGATACAAGTGCAATATGGATGGTAGATATAGGTTTTTGTAATCTGAAAATATAAAAACAGCAATGTAACTAATGATAAAAGTGAGCACAAACGGTATTGCAATGCTAGGAAACAAGGCCTAGGGTTCATACTTTCACTAGTGCAAGTTCTCTCAACAATTATAACATAATTGGATCATATAACTATCCCTCAACATGCAACAAAGAGTCACTCCAAAGTCACTAATAGCGGAGAACAAACGAAGAGATTATTAGTGGGTGCGAAACCACCTCAAAGTTATTCTTTCGGATCGATCTATTCAAGAGTTCATACTAGAATAACACCTTAAGACACATATCAACCAAAACCCTAATGTCACCTAGATACTCCAATGTCACCTCAAGTATCCGTGGGTATGATTATACGATATGCATCAAAAAATCTCAGATTCATCTATTCAACCAACACAAAGAACTTCAAAGAGTGCCCCAAAGTTTCTACCGGAGAGTCAAGACGAAAACGTGTGCCAGCCCCTATGCATAAGTTCACAAGGTCACGGAACTCGCAAGTTGATCACCAAAACATACATCAAGTGGATCACGTGATATCCCGTTGTCACCACAGATAAGCACATGCAAGACATACATCAAGTGTTCTCAAATCCTTAAAGACTCAATCTGATAAGATAGCTTCAAAGGGAAAACTCAATTTATCACAAGAGAGTAGAGGGGGAGAAACACCATAAGATCCAAATATAATAGCAAAGCTCGCCCCGAGGGTGAACTACTCCCTCCTCGTCATGAGAGATTGTGCCGACTCAAGAACATGAGAGAGAGAGAGATCAAACACATAGCTACAGGTACATACCCTCAGCCCCGAGGGTGAACTACTCCCTCCTCGTCATGGAGAGCACCGAGATGATGAAGATGGCCACTTGAGAGGGGTTCCCCCTCCGGCAGGGTGCCAGAACAGGGTCCCGACAGGTTTTCGGTGGCTATGGAGGCTTCTGGCGGCGGAACTCCCGATCTATTCTGCTCCTCGATGTTTTTAGGGTATATGGACATATATAGGCGAAAGAAGTCGGTCACGGGATCCACGAGGGGCTCACGAGGGTGGGGCGTGCCCAGGGGGTAGGGCGCGCCTCCCTACCTCTTGGCTTCCTCGAAGCTTCCCTGACGTCTACTCCAAGTCTCCTGGATTGCTTTCGTTCCAAAGATAACTCTCCCGAAGGTTTCATTCCGTTTGGACTTCGTTTGATATTCCTTTTCTTCAAAACACTGAAATAGGCAAGAAAACAACAATTTGGGCTCCTTCGGTTAATAGGTTAGTCCCAAAAATAATATAAAAGTGTTTAGTAAAGCCCATAAACATCCAAAACAGATAATATAATAGCATGAATACTTCATAAATTATAGATACGTTGGAGACATATCACTAGTACATCGAGGTACTATACAAACGGTTTTTAACCCCTTCCCACAACGGCATTTGGAACCGTCACCAAGTGAGTGTGGGCGATAGGGGGGTCCTTCCCACACGACCCAGAAACCGTCAGGGATATGCCCTCCTGGCACACATGCTCGGCAAAATGAGTTTGTGCGCGGCCGACGACCACTCAAATACAGAAATACATACAATAGTGCTAAAAAAATACAATTATACATGCAAAATCATTTACGGTCGTAAGTACATCCCACACAGTCAGTCACCGCTAAACGTTTCCGTTCGTATATACATCCCACACAGTCGCTCCAAGGAAAACGTTTTTGTTCGCAAGTACATCACACTCAATTTTCCCCATTAAATCGTTTGTGATAGCGTTTCCATTGCACACGGTATTAACAATTTTATCTTTTGCGTTATTGAATGCATCACACACAGTGCCTAGAAGAAACTGTGTGTCAAGGGCTGTCCATCACACACAGTTTTTATGTGGTTATCGTTTGCGCCAGGTGGCCTAACGCGAACACTTCTCAAGAGGATGTCGTGTGTGATTGTTCATTTATCTAACACGGTTTATTCCTAGAAACTGTGTGTGTTATTGAATGCATCGCACACGGTGTTTTCTCAATAACTGTTTGCATAGAAAACCCTAATTAGCAGGCTAATTATCTGATTATTAATAATTCGTTTATTAATGGGCCAATTCCAGTTGTGCCCCTAACTTGAACCCACTACTCAGTTTTGCCCCTAATTTTCAGGTATGCTCAGTTTTGCCCCTCCGCCGTTACTGTCACTTATAGAAATGCCCTTTTGCGCCGTTACCGTCCGGTCAAAGGACTTTGACCATCTAGAAAAAATAGCAAAAAATCAAAAAAATCTGAAATTTTGTGGGATCGAAGATAGTCATGTCCGCAAGGCGCGTGTAAATTTTTGTGTTGGTTGCACACTCCAGGAGCTCGTGGCAAAGGAAAACAAAAATAATTTATGCCTATGAACAGTAAATTTGAAAAAAATAGCAACAAAATTCAAAAAAATGAATTTTTTTGGCTTCAAAGAGGCTTGAGTGCACAAGGTGGTTGCAAGTTTTGGCATCAAATGACGTACGAGGTGCTCAAGATAAGAAAACAAAATAGTGCATTTTTTCAAAGTTTTTTAAGCTAAATTTTGATTTTTTTTTCTCCACAAGCTCCTACGATGTCCAAACACAACAAAAATGTGCACACATCTTGAGCACCTGAGTATCTTCAGGCCCACAAAATTTCATATTTTTGATTTTTTTCTATTTTTTTGAATTTACTGTTCACATAAGTACAAAATTTATGTTTTTCCTTTGCCATGAGCTCCCAGGGTGTCCGAACGACATGAAAATTTGTACACACCTTGCAGACATGAGTATCTTCGATCCCACAAAGTTCCAATTTTTTTTTGCTATTTTTTCAGGGCGGGCAAAGCCCTTTGACCGAACGATGACGACATAGAAGGTCATTTCTATAAGTGAAACTAACGACGGAGGTACAAAACTGAGCATACCTAAAAATTAGGGGTAAAACTGAGTAGTGGGTTCGAGTTAAGGGCATAGATGTAAATGTCCCATTATTGATCTAATTGACATTTCATACTAAGCACACAATATATTTCATTTTCATAATTGAAATACATCAGAGTACAACATCATATAGCTTCAGCACTCAGCTACCCCATTACACAACTACACCAGGACCAAGTTTCACATGCA
Source organism: Triticum urartu (assembly GCF_003073215.2). NCBI lineage: Eukaryota > Viridiplantae > Streptophyta > Magnoliopsida > Poales > Poaceae > Triticum > Triticum urartu. Next base: position 379,600,728 of record NC_053025.1, on the reverse strand, counting down.
ACATCTATAACCTTTCAAAATTAGCATCATAGATGGTACATAGACAGATGTATCTCATCTGGAAAACCACTGAAGCAGAACGCGAATATTGAGCCTTCATTGATGTTGAAGGTCTTTGTAACTTTAGGCCAGTGCCTGTGGATGATTGACCGTCCATCCTTCATCCTCTTCAGGAACACTTCAATATTGAACCGTGGCTGTTGTATGAATACCTTCCTCGTCTCCTGACCATACAGGTGGTTTGAGAGGTAATCATGAGTGAACTTCTTTGGAAAGTCCTGAAAACAAGGATGTGCATAAATATCTTCTCTATATTGGAAATTGGGCAAAGGAATAAAAAAGGCAAGGTATAATAGTTAGTACCATCCTGTAGTGAACTGATGTCTTCTTCATTGTGCAGACAAAGATCTTGCTATTTTTTGCCGCTAATTTCTTTATCCTAACAATATTTTTGAGTTTGTTGACTTGACTAATATTCATGGAAAACTCATTTCCCCATATGCAAAAAGGGTGAAACAGTGGGTCAAAACCTCTGACAACAGGACCTACATGTGCTAGACCAAATTGTTAAAAACCTAAATATTAGAATGGTTCCTGCAATTGTACAATAATGTGCTATTAGACAACAGACCATGCACGTGCTAACCTCGATTATAAACCTCAGTGCTTCCCATTGTTTCCCTGCAACACATATAAGGTAGTTAGTCATCAGGTTAAGTAAGGGTTCGCATGCTATCAGTAAAATATGTTGATGAAAAATAAGCACATTGCAGATTCATCAGATTAATTCAAGCCACATGGAAAACCCATTTATCCAAACCAAGCATGATTAAGAACTAGAAAATATAGCACTTGTATATGTTTCTTATGTATTAAGTGCAACCAAATTCGATTTATTCCTCACATGCACAACAATACAAAATTCTACCCACGACAATTGGACATCGCGTTGCAGAATTGAACCAAGCAGTTAACTAAACACCACAACAAATGAACCAAACATTAACTGAGCACCACATTGCATAATATAACATACTCCTAATAGAAGATCAGACAGTTAACCAAAGCAAGCATGCTTAACAACTTGGAAATATAGCAATTGTATTTGTTTCTCATGTATTTACTATAGCCAAATTCAATTTATTCCTCACATGGTATACAATAACAGAATGCACCCACTACTATTGAACATTGCATTGCAGAATTGAACCAAACAAAACAGTTAACTAGACACCACAACAAATGAACCAAACATTAACTGAGCACCACATTACATAATATAACATACTCCTAATAGAAGATTAGACAGTTAACCAAACCAAGCATGCTTAACAACTTGGAAATATAGCAATTGTATTTGTTTCTCATGTATTTAGTACAGCCAAATTCAATTTATTTCTCACATGGTATACAATAACAGAATGCGCCCACAACAATTGAACATCGCATGGCAGATTGAACCAAACAACCAATTGCGTCGCATCGTCGGCGCGTGAGGCATCGACAGTGGCCTCTACGGTGAGGTGCTCCTCCAAGATCTTGGGGTCGGCACGAATGGCAGCCATCGCGACCTCATCCGCGCGTGCGGCCGCGATTTGCTTCTCCGTTGCCAAATGCTCCTTCAAATCCTGGCTAAACTGCATGCACCATGGCTTAGGGTGGCGCTTATTTTGTGGAGGGGTCGGTGATTTGGGTGGAAGGTGTCACGCTCGCGCCGGCGGTCGGGGCATGTGGGATGTGGAAGGAGGAGGATGGGGGTCGGGTGTGGATTACCTGCTTGGATAGACGAGGCCGAGCAGCGTGAAGGAGGGTCGCCAGCAAGGAGGCGGCACTACAAGAAAGGAGTGAAGTTTTCAACTAAGAAAGGAAGGCAGAAACAAGGGAATTGTGGCTTTTGGTAAGGAGTGGGGGTGTGGGGAGGTAGATATTTCTACAGAAGCCGAAAATTTGGAATCGCTTCAGCAAAAAAAGTGGCGCGCAAAGTGTCGTCAGACACGGTCCCTTATTCAGAATTGTGTACGATATGTGAACATCACAAACGATTCAAATAGCTAGCTTAACCCATGTGTGATGAGTTTGAACGTAAAAAATTTGGGTTTGAATTTCCCTGGTTACAGTGGTCATCCACGTCATTGAATAATTTGGGTACACAAAGGAGACTACAGCACACCCACACTTCTTAATCGAGTAAGTTCAGCAATTAAACAGAGTTAACTGACCTAAACATTACTCTAACAAATTAAAGACCGGTGCTCTTAATTAAACAAAACAAAGAGTACTACTATAGCTAGTGCTCGTCAATCTCCGCCGCCGCCTCCATGTCCAACTCGCGCCCGACGGTCTCCTGGGGAAGGGGCTTCATGGCATCAATTGCACCATACTCGGCAAGCATCTCGCCATCCATGTTCGCCATATCTTTGGAATAGGCCGCCACGAGCTGGGCGTGGGCAGCCACGATCTGGGCTCTGGTGGGCTCCGTCATGGCAAGGTATGCCGCGCAGGAATGGACGGCTGCTCGAACTCTCTCGGTGATCGCCAACTCTTCAGCCGTGGGTTGCCAACCGTTGTCGGAGAAGCTTCCTTTGATTTGTGCGGTGACCGTCATGAGCTGGGCGTGGACGGCCTCGACATGGTAGTGGTCGGCCTCCATCAGGGCTTTGGCCGCCACTGCGGAACAGACAGCTGTTGTGCCGCTCCCGCTAGTTACTATCCTCGAGGCAGATGCTGCCGCCGCCACCTGAGAAGCAACAACGGCCGTTTGGGCTGCCTTGGCCGCCCGGACGCAGACTGCGGTCGCCCTCACGAAGCTTGTTAGCACGTGCCTGGCAGCTGCGGGCGCGCTCTCGCCAGAGTGGGCCGCCGAAGTTGCCCTTATGACGTGGGTCCATGTCCCCATCTTTCACCAGCGACGAATGAACAGTGAAATGATATTTGGGGAGTGAGCTCGTGTGCTTGACATGCCGGCTGTGGACTATAACCGGCGCACCTTCTCGCGTAAGCCATAGACATACTGTACACCGACGGTGCTCCAAGATATTTTGTGCTGCATCTCACACGGTTGGTGATAACCAACTATGTGCGATCTACTTGGTTTATCATCTTGATTTGAATTACGTAATGGGTCATAGCTGCAAAGGATGGTGTTTGAATTGCTAGAACTTGTATCTACAGTGAACATGCAACTATAGGTGTGTCGTTAAAAAAATTGGAAATATTCAGGGTTTGTTTGGACGTTTTTATACATTAACTTGGTTTTGTAGGCATTTCAGGTGCATAATTCAAATTTGAACTACATGCACATGCTCAAGTGCATATAAACAAGTTGAAAAATCAAATATGTGTCCTTGGTTGCATGCTTAGGTCCCATGCAAGAAATGGGAATGAATGTCACACACCCTGCCACCGCCACTTGGCCGCAAACATTGAGATACTTGGTTTTTAAATTCTAGTAAATCCAAAACTCGTCTGAAATTCATTAAACTTGGCATGCTATCATGTAGCGGCATCAACATGCCATGGTAAAATATTTGTCCCATTTGGGGCAGGTTTGGTTATAAGTTTCTCACAAACCAGAGCTTCTCACAACAAGCGTGATGGTTTCGGTAGGGAACATGCCACCTTTGGAGACGAAACGATATCCGTTGCCTCTTATTGCTTTCAAAAACTTTCAAGTGTCAACATAGAACAACAGGAGTGTTGCGTTTATTTTTGGAATTTTTCAGGGTTCATTTGGACATTTTTATACATTAACTAGGTTTTCTAGGCATTTTATGTGCATAATTAAAATTTGAACTACATGCACATTCTCCAGTGCATATAAACTGGTTGAAAAATCAAATATGTGTCCTTGGTTGCATGCTTAGGTCCCATGCAAGAAATGGGAATGAATTTCAAACACCCTGCCACCGTCACTCGGCAGCAAACATTGAGATACCTGGTTTTTAAATTCTAGTAAATCCAAAACTCGTCTGAAATTCATGAAACTTGGCATGCTATCATGGAGCGGCATCAACATGATGCGGTAAAACTTTTGTACGATTTGGGGCAGGTTTGGGTATAAGCTTCTCATAAACCAGAGCTTCTCACAACAAGCGTGATGGTTTCGGTAGGGAACGTGCCACCTTTGGGGACGAAACGATATCCGTTGCCTCTTATAGCTTTCAAAAATTTTCTAGTGTCAAAATAGAACAACAGGAGTGTTGTGTTTAATTTTGGAATTTCTCTGGGTTCGTTTGGACATTTTTATACATTAACTGGGTTTTCCAGGCATTTTATGTGCATAATTCAAATTTGAACTACATGCACATGCTCCAGTGCATATAATTTGGTCGAAAAATCAAATCTGTGTCCTTGGTTGCATGCTTAGGTCCCATGCAAGAAATGGGAATGAATGTCACACACCCTGCCGCCGTCACTCGGCTGCAAACATTGAGATACCTGGTTTTTAAATTCTAGTAAATCCAAAACTCGTCTGAAATTCATGAAACTTGGCATGCTATCATGTAACGGCATCAACATGCCGTGGTAAAAAATTTGTACCATTTGGGACAGGTTTGGGTATAAGCTTCTCACAAACCAGAGCTTCTCACAACTAGTGTGATGGCTTCGGTAGGGAACGTGCCACCTTTGGGGACAAAACGATATCCATTGCCTCTTATTGCGCTAAAAAAATTCGAGTTTCAACATAGAACAACAGGAGTGTTGTGTTTATTTTCAAATTTTCCGGCTTTCGTTTGGACATTTTTATACATTAACTGAGATTTCTAGGCATTTTATGTGCATAATTCAAATTTGAACTACATGCACATTCTCCAATGCATATAAACTGGTTGAAAAATCAAATCTGTGTCATTGGTTGCATGCTTAGGTCTCATGCAAGAAATGGGAATGAATTTCAAACACCTTGCCACCGTCACTCGGCCACAAACATTGAGATACATGGTTTTTAAATTCTAGTAAATCCAAAACTCATCTGAAATTCAAGAAACTTGGCATGCCATCATTGAGCGGCATCAACATGCCGTGGTAAAAAATTTGTCCCATTTGGGGCAGGTTTGGGTATAAGCTTCTCGCAACAAACGTGATGGTTGCGGTAGGGAACGTGCCTCCTTTTGGGACGAAACGATATCTCTTGCCTCTTATTGCTTTCAAAAAATTTCTAGTGTCAATATAGAACAACATGAGTGTTGTGCTTAATTTTGGAATTTTTCAGGGTCCGTTTGTACATTTTTATACATTAACTGAGATTTCTAGGCATTTTATGTGCATAATTCAAATTTGAACTAAATGCACATTATCCTGTGCATGTAAACTGGTTGAAAAATCAAATATGTGTCCTTGGTATAATGCTTAGGTCCCATGCAAGAAATGGGTATGAATTTCAAACACCCTGCCACCGTCACTCGGCCGCAAACATTGAGATACCAGGTTTTTAAATTCTAGTAAATCCTAAACTTGTCTGAAATTGATGAAACTTGGCATGCTGTCATGGAGCGGCATCAACATGCCGTGGTAAATTTTTTTGTCCCATTTGGGGCAGGTTTGGGTATAAGCTTCTCACAAACCAGAGCTTCTCACAACAAGCATGATGGTTTAGGTAGGAAACGTGCCACCTTTGGGGACAAAACGATACCCGTTGCCTCTTATTGCTTTCAAAATTTTCTAGTGTCAACATAGAACAACAGGACTGTTGTGTTTAATTTTGGAATTTTTCGGGGTTTGTTTGGACATTTTTATACATTAACTGGGTTTTCTAGGCATTTTATGTGCATAATTCAAATTTGAACTACATGCACAAGCTCCTGTGCATATAAATTGGCTGAAAAATCAAATTTGTGTCCTTCGGGGAATGCTTAGGTCCCATGCAAGAAATGAGAATGAATTTCAAACACCAGGACACTGTTGATTGCCGGCAAAAGGTTGAGATACTTTGTTTTTAAATTCTAGTAAATCCAAAACTCGTCTGAAATTCATGAAACTTGGCATGCTATAATGGAATGGCACCCGACATGCTGTGGTATTTTTCGTGTCCATTTTGAGAGAAGGCGCACTCGAATAACAACCAACAAAGGCATTTTGAAACAAATAGCTGCCAGTGTAACATCTCAAACATTTTGTATAATTTAAATTGTGTGCATTCTATTAACCATTCACGTGACGCCACGCCTCACTCTTTTAATTGTTAGGAGGTGTCGTGCGGACAGGTGCTTGAGTGCTTGACTAAACGGAAGGCGTGCGAGCTACACTCCAATGCGGAGGCTCACCGGGAAGTGTGCGAGATGTACGCCGCGCAGGCTCACCAGGAAGCGAGCTCTTTGACTTCCATGGCCGCCCGCCGCTCGCATCCTCTACATTAATGGTTTATATAGCAGGCCACTAAGCATTGGGATTTTGGGGGACTTCACTGAGTTGGGCGGGAAGCTTGTGCGGGAACTTGCGAGGTTGCGCGGGAACGGGCTCACCGAGGATTCATTGGCGCCACTTCGAGCCACCGTTTGGCCAAAAGAACGCCCCCGCGCGCTGCGCAAGCTTGCGTTGTAAGCCGTCTGCGGTAGCGGGGTGACAAGACGTGCGAGTGGAGGAAGAGAGGACATGTACACATACGGTTAATACAAAAAACATTTGAGATTTAGTTACCTACTATACCCCCGTCCTGGTTTATAAGTAGGATTTAACTAATAAAATATGAATGCATGTCGCCAAAGATTATATCGTTGGAGTCGTATTTGAACATAGTTTCCAGCTATACAATTTTTGTAACATGCATTAATACTTTTTTGGTTAAATTTAAAGTTATATACCAGCAAGCGTTTGCCCGCAACACACATGGCTTATTCCATCACAAACAGCTCGGATGGATCAACTGTATGCCACGTATCGCACACGCAACTCTAATATGATTCGTGCTTGATGTCTCCGACATCGCTCGCATAGTTCGTCTTATTTGCCACATATCATTATGCCGGCCTCTGCTCGCGTCCCTCGGCAAGCTCTGCTCGCCGTTAGGCGCCGCGGCGCGCTCTACTCACGTCCGTCGGCGTGCTCGGCTTGTGGACAACTTTTCCTTGCGTGTTCAACTTCTATATGCATATATATATGGTTGCTCGCCGTTGAGGCGACCGCGGAGCGCTGTGCTCGCGTCCCTCCGTGCGCGCTCTGCCAGCGGTTGGGCGTGCGCACGATCACGTCGGGGGCCCCATATGCACGCCGCGCGTGTTGCCACGCGATGCAGTTACATGCGGTACGATGGAGTTACGCGCTACAAATTAGAACTGCCATCAGGGCCTGCCGATATTCCTGGCCGTCCGGCTTCCCCTTTAATTCCCATAGCCATTATAACCTTAGTCTCTTCAAACTTTCGATCGCGCCCCACAACACAACAAGCACACCCACGATGACACATAGAGAGGGGATGTCCAGTGGCGCTCCATTGGAGTTCGGCGAGCATAGAGTGGAGACCCACGCGAGGGAGACGGATCTCTCGGTGGTGTACACCATCGACCCGTCCGTGGTGGACGACTACATCAACATCATTGAGCAGTTGCTTGCTCGAGACAAGTACAAGGTGGTCGGCATCAACCTCCAGTACACCACCGGTCGTCCCAGCATAGATTAGAAGGTTGTCGTTGCCCAGTTGTGCGTGCACCATCATGTCCTCATCTACCACTACTACATGGCTGATACGTCTCCAACGTATCTATAATTTTTTATTGTTCCATGCTATTATATTATCTGTTTTGGATGTTTAATGGGCTTTAATATACCTTTTTATATTATTTTTGGGACTAACCTACTAACCAAAGGCCCAGTGCAAATTGTTGTTTTTTTGCCTATTTCAGTGTTTCGCAGAAAAGGAATATCAAACGGAATCCAAACGGAATGAAACCTTCGGGGGAGTTATTTTTGGAACAAACGTGATCCAGGAGACTTGGAGTGGATGTCAAGAAAGAAGCGAGGAGGCCACGAGGCCGGAGGGCGTGCCCCAGGGGGGTGTGCGCGCCCCCACCCTCGTGGGCCCCTCGCAGCTCCACCGACCTACTTCTTCCTCCTATATATACCCATATACCCTGAAAACATCCAGGAGCACCACAAACCCTATTTCCACCGCCGCAACCTTCTGTACCCATGAGGTCCCATCTTGGGGCCTTTTCCGGTGCTCCGCTGGAGGGGGAATCGAGCACGGAGGGCTTCTACACCAACACCATAGCCTCTCCGATGATGTGTGAGTAGTTTACCATAGACCTTCGGGTCCATAGTTATTAGCTAGATGGCTTCTTCTCTCTCTTTGGATCTCAATACAAAGTTCTCCTCGATTCTCTTGGAGATTTATACAATGGCTTAAGACAATACTAAATTGTGTTATTTTCCAATACCAACAACAATGATTTTCTTAGCACTCCGATTGCTCCTCTTACCGATGTGGAATCTTGTGAAATTAATAATGCTTTGTTGAACCTTGTTATGGAAGATCCGTTTTCTGGCCTTCCTAGTGAAGATGTGATGACCCACAAGTATAGGGGATCTATCATAGTCCTTTCGATAAGTAAGAGTGTCGAACCCAACGAGGAGCAGGAGGAAATGATAAGCGGTTTTCAGCAAGGTATTCTCTGCAAGTACTGAAATAAGTGGTAACGGATAGTTTTATGATGGGATAAATTGTAACAAGCAACAAGTAACAAAAGTAAATAAAGTGCAGCAAGGTGGCCCAATACTTTTTGTAGGAAAGGACAAGCCGGAACAAACTCTTATAATAGGAAAAGCGCTCCCAAGGACACATGGGAATATTGTCAAGCTAGTTTTCATCACGTTCATATGATTCGCATTCGATACTTTGATAATTTGATATGTGGGTGGACCAGTGCTTGGGTGTTGTCCTTACTTGAACAAGCATCCCACTTATGATTAACCTCTATTGCAAGCATCCGCAACTACAACAAAAGTATTAAGGCAAACCTAACCATAGCATGAAACATATGGATCCAAATCAACCCCTTACGAAGCAACGCATAAACTAGGGTTTAAGCTTCTGTCACTTTAGCAACCCATCATCTACTTATTACTTCCCAATGCCTTCCTCTAGGCCCAAATAATGGTGAAGTGTTATGTAGTCGACGTTCACATAACACCACTAGAGGCTAGACAACATACATCTTATCAAAATATCAAACGAATACCAAATTCACATGACTACTAATAGCAAGACTTCTCCCTTGTCCTCAGGAGCAAACGTAATTACTCACAAAGAATATTCATGTTCACAATCAGAGGGGTAATAATATGCATATAGGATCTGAACATATGATCTTCCACCAAATAAACCAACTAGCATCAACTACAAGGAGTAATCAACACTACTAGCAACCTACTAGCACCAATCCCGGACTTTGAGACAAGAATTGGATACAAGAGATGAACTAGGGTTTGCAGATGAGATGGTGCTGGTGAACATGTTGATGGAGATTTCCCTCTCCTAATGAGAGGAGCGTTGATGATGACGATGGTGATGATTTCCCCCTCCCGGAGGGAAGTATCCCCGGCAGAACAGCGCTGCCGGAGCTCTAGATTGGTTCCGCCAAGGTTCCGCCTCGTGGCGGCGGAGTCTCGTCCCAAAAAGTTCCTTCTGATTTTTTTCTCATCGAAAGACTTCATATAGTAGAAGATGGACGTCAGAGACCCACCAGGGGGCCCACGAGGTAGGGGGCGCGCCCTAGGAGGGGGCGCGCCCCCCACCCTTGTGAGCAGGGTGTGGGCCCCCTGGCCTTCATCTTTGGTGAGGATTTTTCTTTATTTATTTTAAGATGTTCCATGGAGTTTCAGGACTTTTGGAGTTGCGCAGAATAGGTCTCTAATATTTGCTCCTTTTCCAGCCCAGAATTCCAGCTGCCGGCATTCTCCCTCCTTATGTAAACCTTGTAAAATAAGAGAGAATAGCCATAAGTATTGTGACATAAAGTGAAATAACAGTCCATAGTGCAATAAATATTGATATAAAAGCATGATTCAAAATGGACGTATCAACTCCCCCAAGCTTAGACCTCGCTTGTCCTCAAGCGAAAAGCTGATAACAATAAATATGTCCTCATGTTTAGAGGTAGAGGCATCGATAAAAATAAAATACGGACATGAAGGCATCATGATTATTCTCATAACAGCAACGTATATAGATTTTGTCATATGATTACTTATGTTCACGTGATGATCTATTCACAATGCAAAAGTATAAATCATAAACCTTATTGGGCTCCGACAAACTATAATCTCAGTCATTGAAGTAATTGCCATTTATCATAACATCGGAAAGAGTCTATGTCAGAGCTAAAAAGCAAGTCCACATACTCAACTATCATTTAGTCCTTCATAATTGCTAACACTCACGCAATACTTGTGGTTATGAAGTTTTAATTGGACACAGAGAAAGATAGGGGCTTATAGTTTTGCCCCACAACCTTTTACCTCAAGGGTAATGTCAACAATAATATTTCATGCTCCCCTATATCCAATTAGAATAGCTGAGCTCTGTAGTTCGGCCATTGTGAACCCAGCTCAGAGGCGAGAGGTGACTTCTTGATCCTCCATGGCATCTAATCTCATCAAGTCAACCTCCATCTCTTCCTCTGTTGCTGGCCCAAAGTGGTCAGCGTCGCTGTTTGCCCTTGGTTCCGGTGCCGGATTAGATACCCGGCTCTGCCCAATTGACTCTTGAGAAGACATCTTGCTCTAATCTGCAGCAGCAACAGCTCGAAAACAAAAACAGAGGAGATTTGCATGATACGGGAGTCAAAACCTTCGGGGGAATATATAATGAATTTTTACCAACCAAAATACATATCGTGCAAGAAAACAGAGTCCGGAAGGCACACGAGGTGCTCACGAGGTAGGGGGGCGTGCCCAGAGGGGTAGGGCGCGCCCACCACCCTCGTGGGGCCCTCATGTCCTTCCCGGACTGCTACTTATTTTTCTATTTTTCTAAATATTCCAAAACGGAGAAATATTGCCTTAAAAATTGTTTTGGAGTCGGTTTACTTACCGTACCACATACCTATTCCTTTTCGGAGTCTGAAACGGTCTGGAAGGTGTCCCTTATGTATTCCTCCGGGGTTACGGTTTCAATAGTATTGGTTTCAACATTTATGGGATTACCTGAGATATAATGTTTGATTCTTTGACCGTTTACCACCTTCGGATTTGTGCCCTTGAAGTAGTTGATTTTTATGGCACCGGAACGATAGACCTCTTCGATAACATAGGGGCCTTCCCATTTAGAGAGAAGTTTTCCTGCAAAAAATCTTAAACGAGATTTGTATAGCAATACATAATCACCTACATTAAACTCACGCTTTTGTATCCTTTTGTCATGCCATCTTTTAATTTTTTTCTTTAAACAACTTGGCATTTTCATAAGCTTGGGTTCTCCATTCATCAAGTGAGCTAATATCAAATAACCTCTTTTCACCGGCAAGTTTGAAATCATAGTTGAACTCTTTAATAGCCCAATATGCCTTATGTTCTAGTTCGAGAGGTAAGTGACATGCTTTTCCATAAACCATTTTATACGGAGATATACCCATAGGATTTTTATATGCAGTTCTATAAGCCCATAATGCATCATCAAGTTTCTTAGACCAATTCTTTCTAGACCTATTAACAGTATTTTGCAAAATTAATTTGAGCTCTCTATTGCTCAATTCTAGTTCACCACTAGACTGTGGGTGATAAGGAGATGCAATTCTATGATTAACATCATACTTAGCAAGCATTTTACGGAAAGCACCATGAATAAAGTGTGAACCACCATCAGTCATTAAATATCTAGGGACTCCAAACCTCGGAAAAATAACTTCCTTAAGCATTTTAATAGAAGTGTTATGATCAACACTACTAGTTGGAATAGCTTCTACCCACTTAGTAACGTAATCAACAACAACTAAAATATGTGTGTATCCATTAGAGGTAGGAAAAGGTCCCATATAATCAAAGCCCCAAACATCAAACAGTTCAATAACAAGAGAATAATTCATAGGCATTTCTTGATGTCTACTAATATTACCAGTTCTTTGACATTCATCACAAGACAAGACAAACTTACGGGCATCCTTGAAGAGAGTAGGCCAATAAAAACCAGATTGCAATACCTTATGTGGAGTTCTATCTCCAGCGTGGTGTCCTCCATAAGCCTCGGAATGACACTTGCGTAGGATATGTTCCTGTTCATGCTCAGGTACACAACGTCTAATAACACCATCTACTCCTTCTTTATAAAGATGTGGGTCATCCCAAAAGTAATGTCTCAAGTCATAGAAAAACTTTTTCTTTTGCTGGTATGTGAAGCTAGGTGGTATAAACTAAGCAACAATATAATTAGCATAATCAGCATACCATGGAGTACTACGAGAAGTACTTATAACATTTAATTGTTCATCAGGAAAGCTATCATTAATAGGTAGTGGGTCATCAAGAACATTCTCTAACCTAGACAAGTTGTCTGCAACGGGGTTCTCAGCTCCCTTTCTATCAACAATATGCAAATCAAATTCTTGTAGCAAGAGAACCCATCTAATAAGTCTAGGTTTAGCATCTTTCTTTTCCATAAGGTATTTAATAGCAGCATGATCAGTGTGAATAGTTACTTTAGAATCAACAATATAATGTCTGAACTTATCACAAGCAAATACAACTGCTAAAAGCTCTTTTTCAGTAGTAGCATAATTTCTTTGAGCATTGTCTAGAGTCTTACTAGCATAATGAATAACATTTAATTTCTTATCAACTCTGTAAGGGCATATTTATCCCTAAGGTGTTTTGGTGATTGATGACAACGCGTTTGCGGACTAATCGTGTGCCTTGAGTATCCCAGACATTTCATCGCTAGGCACAAGACGGTTGGGTGCCCCTCGAAGACAGTTGAAGACGGCGTCTTTTCTACATTTCTTTTTGGTGGATTTGAGTCGTAGGAAAGCTGTACTATTAAGAGGGGGTCCGCGTTGGAAAGGTTTGGGTGGAATCATCACGTACACGTCTCCTTCTTGTCCCCTCCTTTTTCCCTTGGAGCTTCTTCCGCTTTCTCGCCTCCCTGGTTCTGGCTGCTGAGTTGGGTCGCGGTAGTACTGCTCCCAGGAAAGCGGTAGTACCGTAGGCATCAGCGGTAGTACCGTGCGGTGGCGCGGTAGTACCGTAGGTGCCCACGGTAGTACCGCTCCCCTGGAGCTGCACTACCGCTGCCCACCAGGCTAGTACCACTCCTTAGCGGTAGTAGGGGCGGATGTAATTTTTTACATCCGCACCTACCGCGGTAGTACCGCTTTCACTCCGCGGTAGTACCGCGCTATGCTGTCAGGCGGTAGTACCGCCCCTCGGCAGTACTACCGTGTCGGGTTTTTTCTTGTTCCGTTTCTTTGCGGAAGTAGGCACAGATGTTTCCTCCCCCCTGGCTAGGGGATTTCTCCCTTGCGGTAGTACCGCATGGAGGCGCGGTAGTACTGCGCGCGCGAAAGTACCGCCCTCAGATCCTGTGTGTCAGATCTGACCTTGCTGTCGCTGGGGTTGCGGCAGTACCGCGAGCCTGTACGGTAGTACCGCATGGCCGTGCGGTAGTACCGCTTGGTAGCAAGCGGTAGTACCGCGCAGCCCTGCGGTAGTACTGCTGGCCTGGCGCGGTAGTATCGCTGGCCGCGGGCTGGTTGGTGGGTAACAGTTGGATCTTTGTCCTACCTATATAAGGGGACACGATCTATGCTTCGACAAGACGTGCCAATAAAAACCACGCCCCGAAACATGGAATAGCGGGACGGGAAACAGTTCGAAATAATGATCAGGAAAGCGTGACGTCACATTACTAAAGTTGTCGGTAGATTGGATTCGTGAAATACTATACTCTCTACGACTATGTGTTGCATATCCGGACACGTTTGTTTCGTCCGAAGACTATTTTGGAGTTCGGGAGGAGGAACCTGCCTTGCAATGCCGAAGACAGATCTATGCGCCGGATACCTTGTCATTGAAGCCAGGTTCAGGGGCTACTGAGGGAGTCCTGGACTAAGGGGTCCTCGGGCGTCCGACCCGTTAGCCATGGGCCGGATTGATGGGCTGTGAAGACACGAAGACCGAAGACTGCACCCGTGTCCGGATGGGACTCTCCTTGGCGTGGAAGGCAAGCTTGGCCACAGGATATGTAGATTCCTTTCTTTGTAACCGACCTTGTGTAACCCTAGATCCTCCCGGTGTCTATATAAGCCGGAGGACTTAATCCGGAGGACGAGATATTCATTACCATAGTCATACAAGCTAGACCTCTAGGGTTTAGCCATTATGATCTCGAGGTAGATCAACTCTTGTAATACTCGTATTCATGATTTTCCATCAAGCAGGACGTAGGGTATTACCTCCATAGAGAGGGCCTGAACCTGGGTAAACATTGTGTCCCTTGTCTCATGTTACCATCGACCTTATACGCATAGTTCGGGACCCCCTACCCGAGATCCGCCGGTTTTGACACCGACACCCGGCACAGCCCCCGCTCCAGCCCCCAACGTAAGCTCACCACTCACTCCTCCACTGATGAACATTGGGGTGTGAATCCTCGATGCTGACCTTGTCGGGTTCGTAGGAGAAGAACGGCGGCAGGAGGAGCCACTGAGGGCCACCCCCAACACGCCGCCCTGAGGGGCGTCCCCGGCGAGGGCATCCACCACCGGGCCAACTCATATGGAGGAGGAGACGAACTTGGGTGCCGGGGGTTCTGCCCCGGCAACAAATGCTGGAGAGGAGGGTGCTACTTCTTCCCAGCTTGAAGCGGGTAAGTCGTTTGCTTTCCGTCCTCGCTCTTTCTTTTTCTTATTGAACCTTGACCATGGCCCCGTCTCATCCTCTCTTCTTGGTATCTAGATCCTTCCTCGGCGGACCAGGAGGATATCGACACTGTTATTGGGGAGGTCGCCAGGGATGCCGAGGCCGAGTCCAACAAGATCGCCCCGAGGAGGCCGCCAAGACCGCCATTAGAAAAGAGGCCGCCAAGGAGCCTGCCGGGGAGGCCGGCAAGGGGCCTGCCGAAGAGGCCGGCAAGGCCGCTACCGAGGAGGGGGTGGTTGATGACCAACCTTCATCCGCTGCTGCCTCCGGCTCGGGAAAGTACTTGAAGGTGGGCGATGACCTGTTCGTCCACCTTCAAGCAATGACAAGCACCAGGGCGCCAACCGAATGGGAAGCGTTCGACGACAAGGACCTCACCTCCACCGGGCTCCAGGTTGTTGACAAACCGATCACCGACGGCGGCGGTTCCCAAGAGGAGCAGCTGCTTCGAGCCATGAGCACCAAATTCCAGAAGCTCCGGGCGCTTCACCGTGCCCGCCTAGACAAGGCAAAATCCAAGATGGCGGCGGTGGACAAGAGGCGGATCTCGAGGAACGCATCATCGAGACGCATGCCTTGTTCCGCCAAGCCCACGAGGAACTAAAGGTCGCTCAGGACCTGCTGGCTGAGCGCAAATAGGAGCTCATCCTGAAGCAGGCCGATGTCAAGAAATCCAAAGAGGTGGCGAGGGAACAGGCCGCCAAGGACGAGGCCGCTCGACATCAGCACCAGGCCGAGCTGAACTCCCAGGAGGAGTGATGTCTACTACACAACCTTCTTCTTGTAGACGTTGTTGGGCCTCCAAGTGCAGAGGTTTGTAGGACAGTAGCAAATTTCCCTCAAGTGGATGACCTAAGGTTCATCAATCCGTGGGAGGCGTAGGATGAAGATGGTCTCTCTCAAACAACCATGCAACCAAATAACAAAGAGTCTCTTGTGTCCCCAACACACCCAATACAATGGTAAATTGTATAGGTGCACTAGTTCGGCGAAGAGATGGTGATACAAGTGCAATATGGATGGTAGATATAGGTTTTTGTGTCATTGAAAATAAAACAGCAATATAATGATAAAAGTGAGCACAAACGGTTGCAATGCGGACTAGTTCATACTTTCACTAGTTCAAGTTCTCTCAAGTAATAATTAGAATATCTATCCCAATGCAACAAAGAGTCTAAAGTTAATAGCAGAAAACGAAGATATTATAGGGTAAAAACCTCAGTTATTCTTTCGGATCGATCCATTCAAGAGTTCGTTAGTAACACCTTAAGACACATATCCAAAACCCTAATCATAGATACTAATGTCATCGTATCCATGGGTATTATTACGATATGCATCAAAATCTTAGATTCATCTATTCAAACCAACACAAAGAACTTCAAAGAGTGCCCCAAAGTTTCTACCAGAGAGTCAAGACAAAAACGTGTGCCGACCCCTATGAATAATTTCACGAGGTCACGAAACTCGCAAGTTGATCACCAAAACATACATCTAGTAGATCACATGATATCCCATTGTCACCGCAGATAAGCACATGCAAGACATACATCAAGTGTTCTCAAATCCTTAAAGGCTCAATCCGATAAGATAACTTCAAAGGGAAAACTCAATTCATCACAAGAGAGTAGAGGGGGAGAAACATCATAAGATCCAAATATAACAGCAAAGCTCGCGATACATCAGAATCGTACCACCTCAAGAACATGAGAGAGAGAGAGAGATCAAACACATAGCTACTGGTACATACCCTCAGCCCCGAGGGTGAACTACTCCCTCCTCGTCATGGAGAGCGCCAGGATGATGAAGATTGCCACCAGAGAGGGATTCCCCCCTCCGGCAGGGTGCCGAAACAGGGTCCCGACTGGTTTTTGATGGCTACAGAGGCTTCTGGCGGCGGATCCCGATCTATTCTGCTCCTCGGTGTTTTAGGGTATATGGACATATTTAGGCGAAAGAAGTCGGTCAGGGGAGCCACGAGGGGCCCATGAGGGTGGGCGCGCACTTAAGGGGGCAGGCGCACCTCCCTGCCTCGTGGCCACCTAGAAGCTTCCCTGACGTCTACTCCAAGTCTCCTGGATTGCTTCCGTTCCAAAAATATCTCTCCCGAAGGTTTCATTCCGTTTGGACTCCGTTTGATATTCCTTTTCTTCGAAACACTGAAATAGGCAAGAAAACAACAATTTGGGCTGGGCCCCTGGTTAATACGTTAGTCCCAAAAATAATATAAAAGTGTATAATAAAGCCCATAAACATCCAAAATAGATAATATAATAGCATGGAACAATAAAAAATTATAGATACGTTGGAGACGTATCAGCATCCCCAAGCTTAATTCCTGCTCGTCCTCGAGTAGGTAAATGATAAAAACGGAATTTTTGAGGTGGAATGCTACCTAACATATTTATCCATGTAATTCTCTTTATTGTGGCAAGAATATTCAGATACGAAAGATTCAAGACAAAAGCTTAATATTGACATAAAAATAATAATACTTCAAGCATACTAACAAAGTAATCATGTCTTATCAAAATAACATGGCCAAAGAAAGCTATCCCTACAAAATCATATAGTCTGGCTATGCTCCATCTTCATCACACAAAATATTTAAATCATGCACAACCCCGATGACAAGCCAAGCAATTGTTTCATACTTTTGATGTTCTCAAACTTTTTCAATCTTCACGCAATACATGAGCGTGAGCCATGTACATAGCACTATAGGTGGAAAAGAATGGTGGTTGTGGAGAAGACAAAAAGGGGAAGATAGTCTCACATCAACTAGGCGTATCAACGGGGTAGGGAGATGCCCATCAATAGATATCAATGTGAGTGAGTAGGGATTGCGATGCAACGGATGCACTAGAGCTATAAGTGTAGGAAAGCTCAAAAAGAAACTAAGTGGGTGTGCAACCAACTCGCTTGCTCACGAAAACCTAGGGCATTTTGAGGAAGCCCATTATTGGAATATACAAGCCAAGTTCTATAATGAAAGATTCCCACTAGTATATGAAAGTGACAACATAGGAGACTCTCTATCATGAAGATCATGGTGCTACTTTGAAGAACAAGTGTGGTAAAAGGATAGTAGAATTGCCCCTTCTCTCTTTTTTTGTTTTTTGGGCCTTTTTGTGGCCTCTTTTTTTCTTTCTTTTTTTCTTTTTCGTCCGGAGTCACATCCCTACT
Organism: Triticum urartu; assembly: GCF_003073215.2. Taxonomy (NCBI): domain Eukaryota; kingdom Viridiplantae; phylum Streptophyta; class Magnoliopsida; order Poales; family Poaceae; genus Triticum; species Triticum urartu. Next base: position 379,582,698 of record NC_053025.1, on the reverse strand, counting down.
TGTGGGGGAATCATAGTCTCCATCATCCTTTCCTCACTGGGACAATGCTCTAATAATGCTGATCATCACACTTTTATTTACTTACAACTCAAGAATTACAACTCGATACTTAGAACAAATATGACTCTATATGAATGCCTCCGGCGGTGTACCGAGATGTGCAATGACTCATGAGTGACATGTATGAAAGAATTATGAATGGTGGCTTTTCCACAAATACGATGTCAACTACATGATCATGCAAAGCAATATGACAATGATGGAGCGTGTCATAATAAACGGAAGGGTGGAAAGTTGCATGGCAATATATCTCGGAATGGCTATGGAAATGCCATAATAGGTAGGTATGGTGTCTGTTTTGAGGAAGGTAAATGGTGGGTTTATGGTACCGACGAAAGTTGTGCGGTACTAGAGAGGCTAGCAATGGTGGAAGGGTGAGAGTGCGTATAATCCATGGACTCAACATTAGTCATAAAGAACTCATATACTTATTGCAAAAATCTATTAGTTATTGAAACAAAGTACTACATGCATGATCCTAGGGGGATAAATTGGTAGGAAAAGACCATCGCTCGTCCCCGACCTCCACTCATAAGGAAGACAATCAAAAAATAAATCATGCTCCGACTTCATCACATAACGGTTCACCATACGTGCATGCTACGGGAATCACAAACTTTAACACAAGTATCTCTCAAATTCACAACTACTCAACTAGCATGACTCTAATATCACCATCTTCATTTCTCAAAACAATGGCCAAGTATCAAACTTCTCATAGTATTCAATGCACTTTATATGAAAGTTTTTATTATATCCCTCTTGGATGCCCATCATATTAGGACTAATTTCATAACCAAAGCAAATTACCATTCTGTTATAAAGACTCTCAAAATAATATAAGTGAAGCATGAGAGATCAATAATTTCTATAAAATAAAACCGCCGTCGTGCTCTAAAAGGATATAAGTGAAGCACTAGAGCAAATGACAAACTACTCCAAAAGATATAAGTGAAGATCAATGAGTAGTTGAATAATTATGCAACTATGTGAAGACTCTATAACATTTAAGAATTTCAGATCTTGGTATTTTATTCAAACAGAAAGCAAGACAAAATAAAATAAAATGACGCTCCAAGCAAAACACATATCATGTGGTGAATAAAAATATAGCTCCAAGTAAAGTTACCGATGAATGAAGACGAAAGAGGGGATGCCTTCTAGGGCATCCCCAAGCTTAGGCTCTTGGTTGTCCTTTAATATTAGCTTGGGGTGCCTTGGGTATCCGCAAGCTTAGGCTCTTGCCACTCCTTATTCCATAGTCCATCGAATCTTTACCCAAAACTTGAAAACTTCACAACACAAAACTTAACAGAAAACTCGTAAGCTCCGTTAGTATAGGAAAATAAATCACCACTTAGGTACTGTTGTGAACTCATTCTAAATTCATATTGGTTTAATATCTACTGTATTCCAACTCATCTATGGTTCATACCCCCCGATACTACTCATAGATTCATCAAAATAAGCAAACAACACAAAGAAAACAGAATCTGTCAAAAACAGAACAATCTGTAGTAATATGGATCAAACGTATACTTATGGAACCCCCAAAATTCTAAAATAAATTGATGTACATGAGAAATTTGTCTATTAATCATCTGCAAAAAGAATCAACCTAATCGCACTCTCCAGTAAAACATAGCAGCAAAACTCGTGAGCACTAAAGTTTCTGTTTTTTACAGCAAGATCACAAAGACTTCACCCAAGTCTTCCCAAAGGTTCTACTTGGCACAAACACTAATTAAAACACAAAACCACATATAAACATAGGCTAGATGAATTATTTATTACTAAAAAAGATCAAAAAGCAAAGAACAAAAATAAAATTGGGTTGCCTCCCAACAAGCGCTAACGTTTAACGCCCCTAGCTAGGCATGATGATTTCAATGATGCTCACATAAAAGATAAGAATTGTAACATAAAGAGAGCATCATGAAGAATATGACTAGCACATTTAAGTCTAACCCACTTCCTATGCATAGGGATTTTGTGAGCAACAACTTGTGGGAACAAAAATCAACTTGCATAGGAAAATAAAACAAGCATAACTTCAAGATTTTAAGCACATAGAGAGGAAACTTGATAATATTGCAATTCCAACGAGCATAAATTCCTCCCTCATAATAATTTTCAGTAGAATGATGAATTAATTTAACAATATAACCATCACATAAAGCATTCTTTTCATGATCTACAAGTATGCAAAGTTGACACTCTTCCAAAATAGTGGGATTAACATTAACTAAAGTCATGACCTCTCCAAACCCACTTTCATAATTATCACAATAAGATTCAACACCCTCCAAAATAGTGGGATCATTACTTCCTAAAGTTGACACTCTTCCAAACCCACTTTCATCAATATAATCATCATAAATAGGAGGCATTCTATCATCAAAATAAATTTGCTCATCAAAACTTGGGGGACAAAAAATATCATCTTCTTCAAACATAGCATCCCCAAGCTTGTGGCTTTGCATATAATTAGCAACAACATTGCAATCATTCTCATCATCCAAAGAATTAGTGCCAAACATTTTAATACATTCTTCTTCTAGCATTTTGGCACAATTATCGGAATCCTTATTTTCATGAAAGACATTAAAAAGACGAAGCATATGAGGTAAATTTAATTATATTTTTTGTAGTTTTCTTTTATAGACTAAACTAGTGATAAAACAAGAAATTAAAAGATTCGATTGCAAGACCTAAAGATATACCTTCAAGCCCTAACCTCCCCGGCAATCTATCATAGAGTTCGTACTAGAATAACACCTTAAGACACAAATCAACCAAAAACCTAATGTCACCTAGATACTCCAATGTCACCTCAAGTATCTGTGGGTATGATTATATGATATGCATCACACAATCTCAGATTCATCTATTCAACCAACACAAAGAACTTCAAAGAGTGCCCCAAAGTTTCTACCGGAGAGTCAAGACGAAAACGTGTGCCAACCCCTATGCATAAGTTCACGAGGTCACGGAACTCGCATGTTGATCACCAAAACATACATCAAGTAGATCACGTGATATCCCATTGTCACCACAAATAAGCACATGCAAGACATACATCAAGTGTTCTCAACTCCTTAAAGGCTCAATCCAATAAGATAACTTCACAGGGAAAACTCAATTCATCACAAGAGAGTAGAGGGGGAGAAACATCATAAGATCCAAATATAATAGCAAAGCTCGCGATACATCAGAATCGTACCACCTCAAGAACACGAGAGAGAGAGAGAGATCAAACACATAGCTACTGGTACATACCCTCAGCCCCGAGGGTGAACTACTCCCTCCTCGTCATGGAGAGCGTCGGGATGATGAAGATGGCAATCGGAGAGGGATTCCCCCCTCCGGCAGGGTGCCGGAACAGGTCTAGATTGGTTTTCGATGGCTACAGAGGCTTCTGGCGGCGTAACTCCCGATCTATTCTGCTCCTCGATGTTTTTAGGGTATATGGACATATATAGGCGAAGGAAGTCGGTCAGGGGAGCCACGAGGGGCCTACGACGGTGGGGGCGTGCCCAAGGGGGCAGGCGCGCCTCCCTGCCTCATGGCGACCTCGAAGCTTCCCTAACGTCTACTCTAAGTCTCCTGGATTGCTTCCGTTCCAAAAATAACTCTCCCGAAGGTTTCATTCCATTTGGACTTCGTTTGATATTCCTTTTCTTCGAAACACTGAAATAGGCAAGAAAACAACAATTTAGGCTGGGCCTCCGGTTAATAGGTTAGTCCCAAAAATACTATAAAAGTGTATAATAAAGCCCATAAACATCCAAAACAGATAATATAATAGCATTGAAAAATAAAAAAAATTATAGATACGTTGGAGACATATCAAGGAGGACCTTGCCACTCATGAGGAGGCACTCGCTACCACGCTCCGCGGCAAGGATGAGGAGGTTGAGAAGCTCGTCATGCTGCGGACCCAGGAACTGGAGCAGAAGCACAGGGAGGCGCTCGATGCCCAAGCCCTGGTCCATGTCGGCAGAGTGAAGGAGCTGGAGGTGGAGCGAGATGACCTGAAGAAACAGGTCCTGGAGCTGGCGAAGGAGAAAGACACGCTCAACGGCGCCTTGGTGGAGGCGCAGGCCGTAGTCCTCGGCAAAGCCGAGTTGCTCTCCAAGGCCAATGACTCCATCAAAGACCTGAAGCTGAAGCTGGAGGGTCTTGAGGGGACGCTTTCAGAGGTCAGTGCCCGGGAAGAGACCCTTACCAAGGCCCTAGAGAACGAGAAGCAGATGCGGAGGAACAACACCGCCAACCACGAGGATTACGTGAAGGGCGAAAACCTCTGGATCAACCGCCTTGTTGGTGTCGCGGAGAGGCTTACCACGCAGCTAGCCACCATGGGCATGTCAAGATTCAGGTATTCCCCTGAGGCGGGTGCGAGTCCCTATGCCAAGCTGACCCTGTTCTTCGAGGGCATTCTTGAGGCCCTGGAGCAGCTCTGTTCCAACAGAGCATCCTCTCTGGCCAACGAGGCCCAGAGGCTTGGCCGGGGTGCCCTGACCAAGGTTCTCACCAAGGTGGCATACTGGAACCCCAACATCGACTTCGACGCCGCGCTGGAGAGCTTGCCGGAGGGTGTGGACCTCGCGGCGCTCGAAGAGCGTATCAGCCCATCACCAACCGCGTCGACAGAGTTCGAAGGATAGAGGGATAGCGCCGGGACTAGGCACCCCGTTTCTCATCGCCGCTGTAGGTTCATGACCAAGAAATTTTTTATCTTTAGGTAGAACCGCAGCAACAAGTAGTGTAATATAACTCTGCAGTACTTTGAAACGATGCATATTATTTTCCTGTTCGATCTTTCTTTGTATGTACACCCTATGCTCAACTGGATAGGCCTGCCGGCGCGTAAACCCAGGCTGTGGCGTTTCGAGGATGGATCCTCAACAACTGGTCGGGTGTGCTTGCGGCCAAGTAAACCACCTTGTCGTTCTCAGCACGGTCGCTCGAACTGTTGAGCGGACTTGAAACAGAACAAGGGCGTTGCCAATAGCGGGAAGGCCACCTTGCCGTTCTCGACGCGGCCGCTCGAACTGTTGAGCGGACTCGAAACAGAACAAGGGTGTTGCCAATAGCGGAAGGCCCCCATCGCGTGCAGGTTTCTCATACCAAGAGCATGATCTCTGAGGAAAACAACCTTATACATAAAGGAATTACTCAAACTTTCACATGACTTAGCTTTTCTGTCGCCGCACGAGCGTTTATTGCATCTGCAAATGATGCCGCTCGTTCGGTCATCTTCTTCCTTGGAGTGATGACCACGATGAAGCCGCTGCGCCAACTAGACCAGATTTTCACAACTGCGCGCCCCTATCTGGCGCGCTAAACATGTCGGGGGAAACGACACCTATGGGATCAATGGGACCCCTTTTCGCTACGGTTGGCGGGCGCGAGGTTGTGCAAAGAGTGGGTCTAGAAGTGAGCACGAGGATCGTTTACCCAGGTTCGGGCCGCGAGGATGCGTAATACCCTAGTCCTACTTTGGTGTATATTTGAGTGTTCTTGAGTTCTTGAACTAGCTACGATGTGTGCGTTGTCCAAAAAATCCGAATCTTCCCTTAGTATGCCACGGGCCTCCTTTTATAGTCAAAAGGGTCGCCAAAGTGGCACACAGGAGGTGGAAAGGTATACAGTGTACAAGCTTATCGCCTGTCATACAGGACAAGGTGCATTAAATGCGCTACTTAGGTGTCCACTTGCTTTATCGGGGACGACAAGGAAGATCATCCCAGTTGTCGCCGCCTCGCCTGGCTTTGACGCGCGGCTGAACTGATGAGGCATGTAGTGCCACGTTGGCTGGCTGCTGAGTTGGTGCAGTAGCTGAATCTTCACAAAGATCTGCATGCCACCACGCAGGTGCTTGCCGAGTCAGCCTAGAGGCCGCACGTCGCCACGCAGGCGCCTGCCTAGTTGGTTGGCTGGCAACTGCATGGGAACGGCGGTGGAGTCTTGGCAGACGTGGGCCTGGTTGCGGCCCCACGGATGTTTTCGGCAAGAGTCTTGCCGGGGCCTCGGCAAGGGTCTTGCCACGCATCTTGGTCATCCCCGGCAAGGGTCTTGCTGGGGGTCTCGTGGGTATCCTTGGCAAGGATCTTGCCGGGGATCATCGTCTTCTTGTCATCATCTAGTCTTGTGTGCTTCTGGTTTCCACAAAGATTTGCATGCCACCATGGAGGTGCCTCCTGAGCCTTGGTTCCAAAGTGGTTGATGGTGTTGGAACCCTTGGGCCCAAGGGGGGCAGCTCTACTGGTGTCGGCAAGTTGCCCCGGCAAGGTTCTTGCTGGGGCTGCGGAGGCTGCTCTGGCAAGGGCCTTGCTGGGGGAGTCCACCTCGTCCCTCTGCTCTTCGTGTTTTTGGCTTGGCGTTGTTCTGGTTGTCTTGTGGCTTTGCTTCCTTCTCTGCCCGCTAGGTGTGGCCACAGGTGCGACTCCAACTGCCCACGCACAAGTAAAGGGGCACAAAATACGACCCCTCCTTTTGTGCACTGACATATCTATGCATGTAAAGTATTGGGAGCTCTAAGTCGTTTTCGTTGGTGGGATGGATACACCTCTCAAAATGTTTTTATCTCTAAGTTTTTCGCTTTGAGCTCTGGCACCTCTACAAATCTCTACTTCTCTCTACGAAGGGCCTATATTTTACTTTATGCAATTTTTATTTTTGAACTTGAGTCTCCATCTTCTCTTATAAAAGCACCAACTAGGAGGCAATATGATCGTACTTGAGTATTGGACATAGCTAATATGCGAGTGTGTTTCATAGATGGATCAATGGTTGAGCATGATGGGCTAGGGATAGCTTATTTTAGCATTGATATTTTGAAAGACATGGTTGCTTGTTGATATGCTTGAATATTTAAATTATCATGTCAAAACTAGACTGTTGCTTTGAACAGTATAGAAGTCCAAATGTCCATGCTATAAAGAAAGAAATATGATCTGACATGTTAGACAACATTCCACATCAAAAGTTATGTTTTTATCACTTCCCTACTCGAGGACGAGTAGGAGTTCAGCTTGGGGATGCTGATACATCTCCAACATATCTATAATTTTTGATTGTTCCATGCTGTTATATTATCAATCTTGGATGTTTTAAAATCATTTATAATCATTTTATATCATTTTTTGGTACTAACCTATTGACATAGTGCCAAGTGTCAGTTCCTGTTTTTTCCGTGTTTTTTACATCACAGAAAATCAATATCAGACAGAGTCCAAATGCCACGAAACTTTACGGAGAATTTTTATGGGCCAGAAGGAACACAACGGGCCCTGGCTGCGCCTGGGAGGTGCCCCGAGGGGGGCACTACCCACTAGGGCGCGCCAGGAGGCCCAGGCGCACCCTGGTGGGTTGTGCCCACCTCGGGTGCCCCCCGGACTGCCTCTTTGCTCTATAAATACCCCAATATTCCAGAAATGCTATAGGGATCGACAAAATATTCATCCAGCTGCCGCAGAGTCCAGAACCACCAGATCCAATCTAGATACCATCTCGGATGGGGTTCACCACCTCCATTGGTTCTTCTCCGATGATGCGCGAGTATTTCTTTTTGGACCTTCGGGTCTGTAGTTAGTAGCTAGATGGCTTTATCTCTCTCTCTCTCTTGATTCTCAATACAATGGTCTCTTGGAGATCCATATGATGTAACTCTTTTGCGGTGTGTTTGTTGGGATCCGATGAACTTTGAGTTTATGATCAGATCTATCTTTTTATATCCATGAAAGTTATTTGAGTTTCTTTGATATGTTATATGCATGATTGCTTATAGCCTCGTATTTCTTCTCGGATACTTGGGTTTTGTTTGGCCAGCTTGATCTATTTATCTTGCAATGGGAAGAGGTGCTTTGTAGTGGGTTCGATCTTACGGTGCTTGATCCCAGTGACAGAAAGGGAAACGACACGTATGTACCATTGCTACTAAGGATAAAACGATGGGGTCTATCTCTACTTAGATAGATCTTGTCTACATCATGTCATCGTTCTTATTGCATTACTCCATTTCTCGATGAACTTAATACACTAGATGCATGCTGGATAGCGGTTGATGTGTGGAGTAATAGTAGTAGATGCAGGCAGGAGTCGGTCTACTAATCTTGGATGTGATTCCTATATAATGATTATTGCCTGGATATCATCATAATTATTTGAAGTTCTATCAATTGCCCAACAGTAATTTTCTTACCTACCGTTTGCTATTTTTCTTGAGAGAAGCCACTAGTGAAACCTACGCCCCCTGGGTCTTCTTTCTCATATATTTCCTTTGTGATCTACTTTTCTCTTGCATTTATTTTCAGATCTACTAAACCGAAAACCCAAAAATATCTTGCTGTAATTTTTCTTTATTTATTTTATTTGGCGTTCGATCTATCAATCTACTACAAATTTATCTCACGTCTATTTGCTTATCTTGAGGCACCGTACCCCGAAAGGGATTGACAATCCCTTTAACATGTCGGGTTGCGAGGATTTGTTATCTATGTACATGGATTGTTTACGTTGTGTTGCTTGGTTCTCCTACTGGTTCGATAACCTTGGTTTCATATCTGAGGGAAATACGTACCGCCGATGTGCTGCATCATCCCTTACTTTTTGGGGAAATACCAACATAGCTTCAAACGACATCACTAGTGCAATATGGATGGTAGATATAGGTTTTTGTAACCTAAAAATATAAAAACAGCTAGGTAACTAATGATAAAAGTGAGCACACACGGTATTGCAATGCTAGGAAACAATGCCTAGGGTTCATACTTTCACTAGTGCAAGTTCTCTCAAGAATAATAACATAATTTGATCATATAACTATCCATCAACATGCAACAAAGAGTCACTCCAAAGTCACTAATAGCGGAGAACAAACGAAGAGATTATTGTAGGGTACGAAACAACCTCAAAGTTATTCTTTCGGATCAATCTATTCAAGAGTTCGTACTAGAATAACACCTTAAGAAACATATCAACCAAAACCCTAATGTCACCTAGATACTCCAATGTCACCTCAAGTATCCGTGGGTATTATTATACGATATGCATCAAACAATCTCAGATTCATCTATTCAACCAACACAAAGAACTTCAAAGAGTGCCACAAAGTTTCTACCAGAGAGTCAAGACGAAAACGTGTGCCAGCCCCTATGCATAAGTTCACGAGGTCACGGAACTCGCAAGTTGATCACCAAAACATACATCAAGTGGATCACATGATATCCCATTGTCACCACAGATAAGCACATGCAAGACATGCATCAACTGTTCTCAAATCCTTAAAGACTCAAACCGATAAGATAACTTCAAAGGGAAAACTCAATTCATCACAAGAGAGTAGAGGGGGAGAAACATTATAAGATCCAAATATAATAGCAAAGCTCACGATACATCAAGATCATGCTGACTCAAGAACACGAGAGAGAGAGAGAGAGATCAAACACAGAGCTACTGGTACATACCCTCGGTCCCGAGGGTGAACTACTCCCTCCTTGTCATGGAGAGCACCGGGATGATGAAGATGGCCACCGGAGTGGGATTCCTCCTCTGGCAGGGTGCCGGAACAGGGTCCCGATTGGTTTTCAGTGGCTACGGAGGCTTCTGGCGACGGAACTCCCGATCTATTCTGCTCCTTGATGTTTTTAGGGTGTATGGACATATATAGGCGAAGAAGTTGGTCAGGGGAGGCATGAGGGGCCCACTAGGGTGGGGGCGCGCCCAGGGGGTAGGGCGCGCCTCCCTGCCTCGTGGCTTCCTCGAAGCTTCCCTAACATCTACTCCAAGCCTCCTGGATTGCTTCCGTCCCAAAAATAACTCTCCCAATGATTTCATTCCGTTTGGACTCCGTTTGATATTCCTTTTCTTCAAAACACTGAAATAGGCAAGAAAACAACAATTTGGGCTAGGCCTCCGATTAATAGGTTAGTCCCAAAAATAATATAAAAGTGTTTAGCAAAACCCATAAACATCCAAAACAGATAATATAATAGCATGAATACTTCATAAACTATAGATACGTTGGAGACGTATGAGCATCCCCAAGCTTAATTCCTGCTCATCCTCGAGTAGCTAAATGATAAAAGAAAGAATTTATGAAGTGTGAATGCTAGCAGGTGCACAAGTTTGATCATTGGCAATTTCAATCACCTTTTCTAGCATCATTATATATCATAACAGTAGCTCAACTCATATCACTTCTCATGATCAAGGAACAAGCTATTCACATGTTAAAGTATAGATAATAAACTTTCTTGAAAACTAACAAACTGTGTTATTAGTCATCAAACAATTACAATTCATCTTATTTTCAGGAAGGGTCTATGTCAGAGCTTTGATTCAGCAAACTTCACATACTCAACTATCATTTAGTCTTTCAGAATTGCTTACACTCATGTGATATTTATGGGTTCAAAGTTTTAATCAGACACAGAGAAAGATAGGGGCTTATAGATTCGCCTCCCAACCTTTTACCTCAAGGGTAATGTCAACAATAATAGTTCATG